>NC_056726.1:660066005-660126005 GCF_019279795.1 Protopterus annectens | reverse complement strand
CTAAATCAGGAAGAGCACACACACACACACACGCACACACACACACATACACACATACCATTGTCTTTCCAGTAAATCAGGAAGACCACGCGCACACCATTCTTTCTCCACTAAATCAGGAAGACAGTAAATCAACAAGTGAGCAATGCAGCACACACACGCTGAGAAAACAGCACATAAGACCGGTACCAGAAAGCAAACTAAACTTTGTCTCTAAAAAAAAAAAATTCAGCAAAGCAGCTGCAAACTAAACTGTCTCTAAGGAAATGCAGTGAGCCCAGTAATACACACACTGTCTCCCAGTACACATTTGTAATATACAGCAAAACATTCTGTCCATGTGAAAAAGTAAATCAATGCAAAGTAAACTTGTCTCTAAGAAAATGTAGAGCGCCCAGCATTACACACACTCTGTCCCAATACACATTCATAAAATACAGCAGTGAGAAAACATCATTGTCTCTCCACAACAAACTAGCTACTAATAGTACACTTCAATGCAGCGAGCAATAAAAACAGTGCATACTGGTACCAGGAATAAAGCAAAGCAGTCCAAAGGAGTTCTGCCTTATTATTTTCGTTTTCCTTTGCCTTAAACCCGTGGAGCAGTAAAAGCTAAAAATTAAGTAGTAACAAATGGCTCAGTGTCATCGCGACCTGCATGTGATGACGTCAGAAACACGTTTGTCCTAACAAAAAAAAATAAATAAAAATAAAAAAAATAAAATAAAACCCAGAAATTAAAGGGGCTACTCAGGAATTCATGTCACCCCAATATTTTGCCCTCAAAACCAGCATTTACAGAGGAAATCGGTATGGTTGAGAGGTATTGTACTAGGCTAATGACCACAAGGGCCTTTTTAAGCGTAGCCATGCATCCCAAATGTCTGAAACGTTCTAGTACCCTTGATAAGTGTAAGCAGGGGCTTGGGAGATGAAACCTTTACAATTATAGGCCAGGGAGATGAACCATTTAATGTGTCCATTAGAGATATAGGTGCCAAACCAGTGATGAATTTCCTGTTCCCCATTTGATTGTCCAAGTTACAGTTGAATTGGTTAGGGAGGAACTCTGCTTGACATGGATGGAAGCCTGTTCCAGAAAAGCAGTAGTCTTTGGGATGCATACTTGTCTCTTCAGCAGGTACTATTTATATCACAGGCAAGGTTTAAGTCCTTAGAATAGGTAACTGTGGTGCTGTTTTTTTAGCAGCTATGCATGAGATCTATCTGAGTGGGTTCTGACAATGCCTTGTACTCTAGGCATGTATCTGCCCTCAGCATCCTATAGGAGGCAGAATACAGGGATATTGCCTTGAGGTGACCTGCATAGAACATGTTACTTATACCCTTTATTCTTTTAGTGAGGAACCTCTGTAGACATTCCAGTAGTCGGATGTGTATGATTAGTTACATGCCAAAGGGGTTTTTGTACTCAATGACAGGTCTGATGAATGCTGAATACAGTGGAACAATGACTTACTTGGACCTGGATGCCATACCTTTGTTTATAAGTTGCACAACATAGAATAATTTCCTCACTTCTGTACACACATGATGATGAAAGGCTAGATTACTGTCTGTGTTTGTCCTCAACTCCCTGACTACTTGGTCAGCTCTTAGGGATGTGTTGTCAATATGATAGTTATCAGGAAGGGATGATTTCCCAAAGAATACTACTGTGCATTTCTTGGCCTGTAGTTTTGGTCCATGGCACTGACATCAGTTATTTGTCTACATAAGCCCTTTCTAGAGAACACTTATATTAGTGGGGATTCTGTGACTGCTCCTTATTTAGTCAGCCAGATGCCCTTGACATGGGCCTTGACTTTGGCAGAGTAAGTGCCAAAAAGGTGCGGTCCCAGGACTGATCCTTGGGGGACTCCGCTTGTGACTGGCTTATTTATATAGGTGGATTACCCAATTCTAACTTCCTAAGTCCTGTCTGTGAGCCAGCTGGCTATCCATTGGGTGACATAAGGGTTTATACCTAACTTCTTAAGTTTGTCAACAATACCTAAGTGGGGTATTGTGTCAAATGGGTTTACCTTCATAATGTCATGGATGGTTTGTGCGATCGTGCATAACATCGAACCATATGAGCGAATTTCAGAACGTGTTTGCGGCACTATGTCGAAACTCACTTAGTAGAATCCAGATGTCGAAAAGATGCTGTTCAGTTGAATGGCAAATTGCATTTGCAATTCAGCCATTCGAACATCTGTGAAGCGACATTATGGATTTATGCAGGTGTGCTTTCGCTCAGTTGTTTGTCGCACAAACCATCCGCGACATTATGAAAGTAAACCTGTCAAATGTCTTGGCCAGGTCAAGGTAGGCAGTTAAACATTTTGCCCTCTTCCATTGCTTTGGTGACCATCTCAAAGAAGTTCACCAGGATGAGTAGGTATGACCTGCCCTTGTCAAAACCAAATTGAGTTGGGTCCAGTGGCTGGAGGTTTCCTATGTCATTATTGAGCATGTCCATGATAATTAGTTACCTGGCTTTGCATATGAGCTACTGAGACGTATGGATCTGTAGTTTTCAGGGTCTGTATATGGCCCACCTTTGTGCAGAGGGATGAGTGTTGCTGTTCTCCTTTTGTGAGGCATGAAGCCTGTTTGGAAGCTACAGTTAAATAGCAATTGCAGAGGGCCTGATAGGTCGTTTCATACTATTTAGAAGGCATCCTGGGATATTGTGTGGACCCATTGATGCAGGTTTCTTGGCATTACAAAGAGCATTAAGGACCAGTGTGGGGGATAATGGAGGGAGTTATATTTGATAGTATTTCCTGACTCCTGAGGGAAGGTCTAGAGGGAGAAAGGAGTAAAGTTGGAGCTGAATTTGTTGGTCAGTAGGTTTTGTATATGTCCTGGCTCAGTATAGGTGACTCCATTAACAATGAGCTCTGCACACAATTGTTTATTGTCTTTGAGGTTGCAGACATAACTATAGAATGCTTTGTGGGTTTCCTTGGTATGGGAGGCCAAATTTACCTCAAATTTGGCTTTGGTAGACTTTATTCAGCTTCTGAGAGGTTTGTTTAGTTTGATGACAGTGTTTTGTTTTACTGGGTGCTATGACTTTTAAGTTTTGCCAGAATTTCTTCCTTCTATTATACAGCCTATTGATGTTATGATTCTACTAGGGTGACTTGTTTTTTAAGTTCGTTATGTACTTCTTCCTGGTGAGTATAGCTGATGATATGCAGCTATTAACATTCCTGTATAGGGTTTCTGTGATCAGTTTTCTGCTTTTGCCAGGTATCACTTAATAGTAGAAAGTTAGCCTTAGAGTAGTTCCTGAGTTATTCCAGGGTTAGCTGGGGTTCCAGGTTTTATTTTTACTCCAAAGGAGACCATTTTGTGGTTTGACCTTGCCTGAGAAGGTATTACACTAGGGGGTGTGCAGCACTCTGCCATATTAGTGAGGACCAGCTAGAGTATGTTTGCACCCCTGGTCGGTGTATTGACAATCTGTTCTAGGGAGTTTGTGTTTACAAAATCCAGGAGTCTCTGTGCCTGTATGTTTAGTGTCATATTTGACTCCCAGTTAATAGTTGGGTAATTAAAGTCACCCATGAATATTATATTGGGTTAGATGGTGACTGTTTCCAATAGGTTTAAAGAAATGTTATGGGTTTCCTGGGTCATAGAGCGGGACCAGTAGCTTGCAGGGAAGTAGTATGGGATTTTGCCTATGTTGATTTAAATGTGTAGAAGCTCAAGTGCATTGACTTGTTTAACCAGCTTTGAGATATATTTATTTTTGAAGTAAATCAAGAGAACTCCACCTTTAGTCCCTGTTTGTGTAGTAGCTGGTATAAATGCATGGAAGACCTTATAACATTACACTGCTGGTGTGCTCTCCATGCTTTAAACCATGTCTCATTGACCTCAGAGACATCAGCCTTCTCTATGTTAAGGAGAGCTTGTAGGAAGTGGAGTTTGATTGTTTAGACTGCTAGCATTGAGCAGAAACACCTTTAGATATTCTTGGTTTTGATTTGCTATGTTAAAAGTACTTTCAGTTTGAAATTACCTGAAAAGGCACTATGAGGGAATACAATGTTTTAGCTAATATTTGAAAGCCTAGGGGAAAGAGGTGCAGACCATCCCTGGCAAAGCAGCGTGGTCTATTGATTATCTCCTTCTTTGCTGACAAATATTACACCCACTTAGAATGACACCAGAAACTAAGCCAGTTATTAAAGTCAATAATCTTCTGTTCATATTGTGGCATCATCCTTGGAGAAGGTATCTTGCTGCTTATAGCTAGGCTCATACCATCCTGGGACACATATTCTGCGGGCTCCATGATGTCTCTCTTCATATAGTTTAGGGAGGTATGCCTCAGGTCATTTACACCCTCATGGACTATGAATGAGTCACGCTGGAACTTCGGGTCTAATTACCTGAGTGCATGCATAATGTGGTGAATCCTGGCCCCTGATAAGCAACTGACCATGACTTTTCCTTACTGAGCCTGGAGAGAAGAACATCGGTGTGTCTCACAATGGAATTTCCAATGAACAGAATGTGGGATTGTCTGATGACTTGCCATATGGGCTTAGGAGTGGAGGCTCCATGAGATGTGGCTGTGTGTGTTGATGTGGGGTGTTGTTTTGAAGGAGTGCATTCTGGGCTAATAAGGGTATTTGTTATGTGTGCTTCATCTAGTAGGTATTGGAGGTTTAAGAAGGTTACATTTAAGTACTTCAGCATATATGGGTCTATGTGTCTGCTTTAAAATGGGTGTGATAGGTGCAGCGTGTGTACTACTGACAACCTGATTGACATTAGTAGTACTTTTATGTTAGCTCTTTGCCTCCAGTGACATTGTGTAAATACATCTCACACATGCCATACAATTTGCTTGAGAATTACCTGGCTGTCAGTAAACATGAGGCAATTTCTACATTACTTGAGGATGCCCATCATACCTCTCAACTGTCGGGCGGTGCAGTAGTACAGCGGTTAACATTGTTGCCTCACAGCTAGAGCCTCTCCGGTTCGATTCTCGGCTGGGGTGCCTTCTGTGTGGAGTTTGCATGTTCTCCCTGTGTTTGCTTGGGTTTCCTCTGGGTACCCCACTTTCCTCCCACATTCCAAAGACATGCATCTGGAGCATTTCTCTCTGGGGCTCCACTGAAAACAGGCTCTGTGGACCCTAGTTGGACTTTCCTGGTCAACAAATGTTAAATAAATAAACTGTACAGATTTTCGCATCATAGTTTTGGTCTGCTTTTCATAAGATTGTGTTTTTCTGGCAAATTAGTAGCAAATCATTAGAGAATGCAGTTAGAAAATAATGACAGACATTTAGGTTTCAGGCTTCACATCCTTCAGAAAGTTCATGCTAATGCACAACCTGTTATTCTACCAACTTTTTAAGTTTGTAAGAGCAATATTTAAAAATTGTTTCTATTTTTGGGCCTTTGTCCCACTTTTATTTATGGCTTTGTCCATATTTTTTGCTCTATGAGGTTGAGAGGTATAATGCCCATACCTACCATGCTAGTAGGAGAGATAGTGGGAAAGTTCAGATCTCTGGCAACAGGCCCTTTTTTGTTGATTAGACAGTTACAGTGAGAATGTAAAGTAATGTCAGGATCAGGTTTGCAACTCTCACTCACATTTTTGTATTTAATGTTTAATGTTTCTGTGTTACTTCTCTAGAGCTTTTCTCCCTGGGTCTCTGCTGAAAATTGGCTACTTACCCTGTGAGACACTACCCAATAATCAAATGTAAATAAATAAATAAATAAGTAAATAAACTCTCGGGGCAGTGCTTGTCACTGCAAACTAGCTACCCTTTGTGCAACTAAGTATTGCTGAAATTTCAAGGGTGGTTTTACAGGAAAAATGTCAGCTCAGGATGTCTGTGTCTATAAAGGGCACTGCCAAACCCTTGAGGGAAAACTAATAAGTAGACCCTAATGATTTATGGATTAAGTATTTTAGAGTTAGATTCTGAAGTTAGGTTTGACAGCAGTAAATTGAGCAGTACTTACTGAAAAGAAAGTGTTAGCTTTGTCAAGAATGATGAAAAGACAGGATTCCCTTGAATGTCTAAGGCCTGGTTACTACTAGTGCTGGCCTCACCACAGCTTCACTCACCTGGGATACAGCTCTCCTTGACCACTTCTCTCACGGGAAGCAAAAGAGTAGCACCTATCCTAAGATGAGAAGTAGGCAGAAAGAGTTGGGGCCAATTTAAAGGTTACCCCTTTGAACAAATGGATGCCCTTGCTGCTGCTTTCTGGATAAATGAGTGCCCCGTGTTCAAGAGGACCGTCTGCCCTGTAAGGGAAAATATTGCGCTTATGCCTGATATAAGAAAGAAAAGCATCAGCCATTCATTTGGCCATTCTGTTCAGCACTTGAGTAGATTGTTCCCTGAAGTCCTTCCTGCCCTAAAAGAATGAGATGAATGACCAGTGGGAGAAATGCCTTGTTGTGTCCCACTGCAGTGTGGTGAGTGCCATTAACATCCCTGGGTCCAGTTTTGATCTCTGATTTCAAATGAAAAAAAAAAAAAAACTGGTAAGTGCATGCCTCTATTTCTACCATGTGTAAGGATGTGACCCAGTGTACTGGACGTATAAAGTAGGTACGTGCCTTGTCTGCTCTGATTTTTGTTTTGATCTCTTCAACCAAACAATGTCATAATCTTTGATTAAAATCACATCACCCCAGGAAAATGACTGCAGTAGTTCACTTATTCTGAAAGCATTTACATACAGCCAAGTGAACAAAACTTACCAGAGTACAAAAGTATGAAAGTCCCTCTACTGCGAACAGTAGTCTCCAGAAAAGGTAACCCATGAGATGCCTGCCTATGAGTTTCCTAGGTTCTTGAGTCAGTTTTTTCATGCTTCCCCAATCTCTGATCAGACAGGTGAACAACCAATGGTTGGTGATGTCAGGAAGTGCTAGGGAATGAGTTAACCAACCTGGTGCTGCTAAGTGAATCAGAATTGTATTGGGTACCTAAGTTAGCCAACCCAATGCTGCAAAATGAATGCAAATTGTATTTGGCACTTCATTCAGCAAGTACCTCTGTAATAAAAAGTGGACCATGACTAGTTCTGACCAGTGCCTATCCTGAGAAGGTAGCCCAAGACAGAAGCCTTAAGATCATGTAGTGATGAGGAATAAGCCTTCTTAGTATTAAAATCCCATGACTTGAATAATAAAAAGATGGCTATTCTTTGCCAATCATCAACATTTCCTGTGATAATGGTGTCCCCAAATTGCTGTGTTTCCAGTGCCAACTGGTTGAACCTGTGGAACTGAAACAATGATGCACTATCAGCTTTGCCATTGCATTTCAGTGGAATGTGAAAAGCTGTAAAATTCAAATTGATCTGTAAGTTTAGTAATTCTATTAATCTTAAAACTGAATGCACCCATTTAGACCTTGAAGATCGTTTGGCTAAGGCATGTACCACTTCTTGGTTATCGGTATAGAAACTGACTCTGCTAAAAGAGAAATGTTTATTTTGGAAAATAATGGCTACCCAGATTGGCAAAAAAATATATATCCCATTCATCAATGTCTTAAAAATCATAGTACTAGTAATTCTAGATTGTTCCTAATTCTCCCAGAATATTTATTTGTTGGGAGCTATGGTTGTATTATGAGATAGATGAAATGAATACTGTACAAATATGTATGACTAAAAGTAGAACTAAACATTCTTAATGCGGTACTTGCGTATTATCGCAACCAGATTTTGTGACCTCTTTTACTTTCTTCACTTTTACTGAAATGGCCTCACTGAAGTGTGATATCGAAGGGTAGACTGGCAGAAGGTCTGTTGGGGATATCGGTAGGGGTTTTAAAAAAAACTAGTAAGACATAATTTTGAGGTGTGTGGGTAGCGTCCTTTAAAGATGTCCAGCATTGAATTCAGCGATCGCAGTGGTTGCGTGTGTGTACGTGTGTTGGGCTGAAAGGAATGCAGGAGTTAGCGTACGATCTGTGGAATGGATTACTTTGTACTGCAGTTCCTTTTGGTGAAGGACTACTGCTACTTCGGCTTTACCTTTTTGTTTTTTTGGATCATGTACGACAGTATTATGAATGTTAGAAACAGATTTGGTGGACTTAGGTAGCTTCATCATTGAAACAGCTGATAAATAATACAGGTTTGAAAACAGAGATTTCCTACTTCACCGACTACAGCATGTGGAAGGAACACGTTTGCAGTAGAATGGGACTCGCTTAACTGACAGGAGATGCTGGCGGTAAAAGTGGAAACCTGTTTTTGAACCTTATCTTATGAGCTGTTTCAATGATAAACCTTCCTAAAAGCACAAAAACATTACAAAACACATGTCTCTAACATTCATAACACTGCAGTACTAAACAGAAGCAACCAGCATTAGCTCAAAAATCTGGTTGCGATAATACGCAAGTACCCTTAATGCATGCTGATAAACCTGATGAATGTGAATAAGGTTAAAAGTAAATAAGGTTAAAAGTAAATATTTGCTTAACTACTAGAAGAGTCTTTAAACCATTCTAGGGTAAAACCTAACCTAATAACTGACCATTTTCTTGGAAAATATCTAGGTATTTAATTCATGTCCATGGTCTGTTCATCTTATAGTTGTTGAATTAATCAGAAGTCACTGAAGATTGCATTAACTAATGGCAGACAATGAAATGAATGCAAGATATATCCTTCAGAAATGCATGCTAAAGAAAATCTGTTGCTCTAGATATCTTAATTATTTTGTTTGGAATATTTTCCCCTCATTCCTTTATTTTGTCTAGGTAAATTGCTTGGTTGGAGACGCTTATAGAAGTATTAGCATTCTAAAAGAGAGAGCCACCCTGAAGCTGTGAAAACCATAAGAATTATAGAATGTAGAGCAGTGTATTCCAGGAGGCTGTGCTGCTACAAGCATTCAAAAAGTAGCAGAACCTCTCACCTAAAACATTAAGTGGTAAATGACAAGTATGTTTGAAGTGAAACAAGCATAGATTTAAACAGAGCTTGAACCAAGGATGAAAAGTCTGATTCCATAAAACTGACCCTGAATTAACCCCGTACCAACATTAAAACATTAAAGAACTCACCCGACTATACTCAGCTGAAATGAAAATTGGTTTGACCCCAAAGCAAAGCTGAAACTGAGGACAGAAACACTTGAGTGTTCAGCTAGCCAAGGAGAATCAATAGAATTCTCCACAAAAACCAACCCGCAGACAGAACAACCTGTCATGCACCAAAATAAACACACCCAAACTCCACTTGTCTCAGTCCAAGACATACACCCAAATCCTATCATTCAACAAAACTCAAAGGAGAATACCACAACACAGCCAAGTGAAATCCAGTACACTGAAAGAAACCCCAGAAGCATGTCAACCCACCTCATATACCATCATAGTGAAGCCAGTATCCAAATTAATAAATTAGAAACAAAACAGTCCAAACACATAAAAGAGCAGTTATCACATTTTGTAATTGGATTGTGAAGTGGACTGATAAACATAAAAGTACAATAGGAGCATTAACATCACTAAAATCAGTTAACCAAATGTACCTGTAATACAAATTTGAAATTCCCAGACCAGACTTGAACCCAAGATGTCACACACCAAAGACTGGCATACATACCCAGCACTACTTCTTTGTCAGCAAATGAACTGGGAAAACAACATATAAGATAAAAATTCATTCCCCCTTTTTTGAAGAAGAAGAAGAATTTTGCTAAGAATTCAGCCAACTAGTCACTGGCAGACGGCTTCACTCAGGGCAATCGAAAATCCCCGGCATGGCTAAGACTAACAGAAATAAAGATTTTACCAGCTAATGGTGGATTTCACTAAACCAACGACTGGTGTGAGGAGGAAATCTTCCATGATGATGAACTCCTCGACTCCTCGCACCACTGACTCAGCCCTTGGAGACAAAAAATGGCTTGCTAGCATTACATTCATGTACATGTTGTGACTTGTACACTGCAAACAGTGAACTAGTCTCCAGTATTAACAGATTTTATTTGTTGCACTTGTATTTTTTTTTAATCAGTATTTAGTAACATTTAACCTACTAACCCAAAATATATGTAATTCATGTGTACAGATTATGGCTTATAATTGTACTTATTTCCATACTGGAAATCTTGGTTGGAATTTTCAAGGCTGGAAGAAATTACAAGAGAGAATGACCTGGGCAGAACTTCAGCTAAAAATGGCATTGATTAATTGGAAACAATCTCGCCTTAGCCTGAACAAACAAATAAGAGCACTAGTAGATTCCTCCAAAGCAAACTTCGAGTCCAAATTGGCCACATCTCATAAAGACAATCATAAGGACTTCTTCACATAAGTCTGCAAACTCAAAGGAAGCACTGAGATCTGCTCAGAGCTTGTGGTCAAGAACAACACATACACAAATGCATAAATATAGCCAACCTGCTGCAAACATGTTCAGTGAAAACTTCAACCCTCTGTCCCTCATCAGTAAATCAGGACATCCCCAGCACTTGTCCCCCTTCCCTTATCTCTAGGGAGCAAGTCATCACTGCCTGCTCAAAGGCAAAAAATACAGCCTCCATGGGACCTGATAACTTCCCAGGCTTAATATTACATGAACTCAGGCAGGAACTTGTAGCACCATTAGGCACCCTATTCAGTCAAAGCCTAAGTACCAGCTTTGCCCCAGCCGAGTGGAGTACAGCCATTGTCATCACTTTGCACAAAGTTGGAGCATCCACTGATCCAGGAAATTATAGACCCATCGGCCTAACTAGCCTGATCTGTAAGGCCACAGAGTGGATTATCATGGACTTCATTAACAAGGAAATTGGCAACCTCCAAATGCCCAATCCCAAACAGTTTGGTTTCATCAAGGGGAGGTCATGCCTGATAAATTTGGTCGACTCCATTGACAATCACCAAAGGCATGGACGAGGGGAAGACTGTGCACACCACCTACCTTGACCTGGCCAAAGCCTTAAATACTATTCCCCACTCCGGTATAATAGATAAACTCTCTCAACTAGGCATCAATCTGTATGTTACCAGATGGGTAGCAAACTGGCTCACTTATAGAACCTACCTAGTCAAAATAGGGGAAGCCACCTCAAGAAGTATACCCGTAATGAGCGGTGTACCCCAGGGATTTGTCTTGGGGCTTCTGTTGTTTGGGATATAGTTTTCGGAGGTGCAGACCAAAGCCAGTGGACTATGGCTGACCAGATTTGCAGATGACTGCAAGCTCGGCACTGGCATCAGTTCCCCTATATAGACACATAATCAGTCATGAGGGACTTGGGCACCCAGGTTGATAGCAAACTGACTTGACCATCATATTTCCTCCGTTATATGGAAAGCTTTCTACATGGATGGTGCAGTGGTAGAGTTGTCACCTCACAGTAAGAGGCTGTCCGGTTCATTTCTCAGCTGGCATACCTTCTGTGTGGAGTCTGCATGTCCTCCCTGCATTTGTATGGGTTTCCTCTGAGTACTTCGGTTTCCTCCTACATTACAAAGACATGCATGTGGAGTGTTTCTCCCTGGGCCTCCCTTGAAAATTGTCTTCATTCCAGGTTGGACTTTCCCGGTAAACAAATGTTAAATAAATAAATAAAACAACATGGCCCACCTCATTAGTAAGGGTATCTCCTCCAGGGACAAGAACATCATAACATCTCTATATTCTTTCCTTATAAGACCCATTACTGAGAACAATGCCCCTTTTGCATGTACCTCATAAAGCACATGCAGCAGCTGGAGAGACCACAGAGGTTCCTCATGAGGAGAATCCAGGGCCTCAAGCATCTACCTTACGCAGATAGGCTAAAAGCCCTGTCCTTCTACTCAGTCTCATACAGACTCCTCAGAGGTCACCTCTGTCTGGCATACAAAGCACTCTCGCCTTGATAGGACTGCTGCATATCCGCAAGTCAAGCTCCACTTGAGTAACCCACACGTGCAACCTCAACCTGGTCTGTGACATCAGTAAGACTTGTTGGCAGGACAGATTTGTGTCCCAGAGACCCCCCTTTTGTGGAATAGACTCCCTCCACATCAAGCAGAGTACCTCATTAACCCTTTTTAAGCACAACCTGGATAACTGGATGGGGAAAAGAAAATACACCCCTGGGATTCCACCTGTGTCCTTGCTGGGCAGAGGCATCATGTGCTAACTTGTTGGAACATGGGATACATTCTTGGCTAGGCTTATAAGGGCTTCAGGGCCAATAGCCTAGTAAATTCCTATGATCCTATGATGTATTGGTGGCAGGACTTCTAACCATCAGATATTTTGACAGTTTATATACACATATTCTGCTGACCATTTATGATGTTACAGGACATTCAGCTTTGTCAGACACTTGCTCTCAATTATTATTATTGTAATTCATAAATAACAAATCTGTATTACTTTAAAATAGTTGCACATGGTTTAAGTTTAGGGACTTTCTAAGGTACCAAATTGATGCTGACTGTAATCAGTGAAGGCCAAGACTGTAGACGCATGTACAAGTTTCTTTCCATTTTGATGACCATCGACGTGCCAGAGCTAAGTAGTGAATGGAGGAAGATATAGATCAATGTTCTGTTTCAGTCAAAGCCTAATTATTGGTTATTTATTGTAAACACTGAAGAAAGTATCCACTAGTACTACTTAATTTTCCCTAATAATGAATATATATATATTTTCATTTTTTTGACAACAGTAAACAGTTTTTCATTTACTCTGACTTGAGATATCCTGTCTTCAAGCTTAGTCTTGTAACCATTGACTTTAGTGAGTGCATTGTCTGTTATAATGTGACATAAATGTAGGCCTGCATCAAGCCAAACTATAAACCATGCCCTAGGGAGCCTAATGGTGTGGTGTAATAAAACCATTACTATAGTCCATCTGATCTGTGCTCATCTAGCACTATAGGCAGTAGAGGGTCTGGTTGGTAAGAGAAATAATGATGCATGGTCTGACCAGCTGACTTCCAGGGAAAAGTTATGTGACACTTGCCTGGGCTGCAGGCACAATAAAAAATCCTTGTTTGAAACTGGGGATAACTGAAGATATTTTGCCTTCAAGGAGGCAGGGCATTTGAAGGGATATATTTTGAAAAAGTGGAAAACATGTGCATTGCCTGCGACTGTTGCACTTTTTCACATCCATTTAGAGGTTGCAAGCATGTGGAGTGGGGAATGGGTAGATCTTACAGTAAAAAAAAATCTTTAAACAGTATGATGATACATCACCTGCCACCTACCCCTCACTCTAGAGAGGAACAAATGGGCCAGCATATTCTTATTGTTTTAGGGGTAATGAATGGGTCAGTTGTGTAAGTGGGCGGGAGGCTTGATAATCACCAGGGATCAAAGAGGGAGCAATCAATCAGTCAATAAACCAGTAATTAATTTAATCAAAAAGCCATTTAACCTCCTGGCCCAGGACACTGAATAAAGGCATCAAGCTATAACTGTACTATCTTTAACTCAGAGTGAGGACAGAAGTCATTATCTCAAGAGCACAATAGCTTTTAACACAATGGCTTAGGCAACAGAAAGTAGAAAGGGTTGTTGCCAAGCTTAGGGAGCTTATAACAAGGAACATAACCAAAGATGTCGTAAAGGTATTATAAATATTTTGGAAATTTTATGAAAATCTGTGTAAAGCAGCGAAATGTGGAAATCAAGAAAAAGTACACATGTAAATGTTTATGGAAGAATGAAATATCCAAAAGTTAAGAGGTAGATGAGGCTTGATTACTAACAGGATAGGAGGAGGTGAGATGAAGTGGTGATGTAGTATAACCAATCTAAAGGAAAATTTCCAAGAACAGATGGTATTCCTGTGGCAGTTTGGAAGCTAGGAGGGAAGAAAGTGATAAAGATCTGGAAGGTTTTGTTTAACAGTATTTTAAGAGGAGGAGAAGCACCAACATCCTGGAAGAAAGTGGTGGTGGCTGTAATACCTAAAGAGGGTAAAGACTTATCAGATCCAGCTTCATTCAGGTCCATTCTAAACCATGACAATAAAGTGTTTGTCTATAATGGCTAAAAGAATGGCAAAGATGATGCCAACATTGGATCAATGTAGTTTTGTGGAGGGTGTGCAAACTTTTGACAGCATTAACAGAACAATGATGATCCAGATGGAAGCCTAACTAAGAAAATACCATTCCTTTTGGTGGGTCTTGATGCAGAGAAAGTATTCAACACACTATGATGGGATTTTATGAGTAGGGCAATGGAAACATTTGCTTTCCCGTGGTAAAATGATGGGATTAATTAGAAGAATATATGAGGGACTGGAAGCAAAAATGAAAGTGGGGAGGTTCCTCTTTGATAAGTTTTATTTGAGCAGATGAACCAGGCAGGGGTGTGTTCTTTCCTCTTTGTTCTTTGCATTACATTTAGAACCATTGACAATAAAAAAAAAAAATGAAAAAAAAAACTAAAATAAAAAAATAAGGGATTCAGAAATTCAAGGATATAGTTGGTATTGTAATAAAGAAAACTTGGCTTTATATGTCGATGATTTTACTTTGTACCTGATAAAACCAGAAAAGGATATTTCAGTGTTGTAGAACATTCTGCAACAGTTTCAAGTCCTTTCTGGATACAAAAGTAATGAAGATGAAACAGAGGCAAAATCTGTATACTATGTACCTATATGGGAACAGTTCACAATGCCGAAATCCTGAAAGATCGAATTTCATATTGCCGAGACCATATGATCGAACATTTGGAATCCCGACATTGTGAACGGAGATCTGCATAGAGTGCGGAATGTAAGATTTCCATTTTCCTCGCTGTAGTGCGATCTTGGAGTTGGAATATTTAAGTAGCGGGGGTGCAGGGGGGCTTGCCTCTCTGCAGAAATATTTAAATTGTTGCTTTTTTCTTTGTTTCAGAATTTCAATATTCGGAAACCTCGATCATATGATCAGAGCATATGAAATGCGATGTTTCTGAATTTCGGGATTCTGAAGTGAATCCACCTACACACAAATTGGTTCAGCAATAACCATATTTATGATGACACTATAAAATGAAGTACTTAGGAGTATGGATTAAAGAGGATTCTGTTATGGCAGCTAAGGATATATAGGAAGAGACAATGCAAGAGATAATACAAAACCGAGAAATTGGAAGTTCTGTTTTATGGATATGGATAGAAGTATACAGCAGTGAAGATGTTTCTTTTAGTCCCTTTAGTTTTATACACGGATCAAGCATATTTTTTATCAATCACAGGAGAAGTTTTTGATTGCAATTAATAAAAAAGTCTAAGGATTTTATCTAGGAGGAGAAGAGGGCAAGAATTAAATGGGATAAGTTGATCCTTACAAAGGAACAAGGTGGTTTGGGATTACCTGCTTTGAAGGGTTATTTCAGAACTACACAATTAAGTCTCCTATGTACATGGCACAAGACAAAAGCTATAATTCAAAGTGGAAAGGGATGATGATGAAACTGGGGGGGGGGGGGTAGCTCAAGAAATAAGGAGAGACTGGGATTTGGATGCAGGTCCTTATGGAGAATAACAATAACCATATAGAATATTATAGTCATAAAGTAACAAAAAGTATTCTAAGAACTAAGCCAAGACAGGAATGGAGAAAGGAATTCTGCTGATAGGGATAACTGCAATTAGTGGTGCGTAGAATGGGTATGAAAGGACTGGAATTTACTGAAGAAAACTGGCAAAGAAATCAAGGTACTGGAAGCATGTAATTAGAGAAGGAAAGGTAACAAAATGGGAAGAGGCCAAGAAATCATTTGGACTGCAAGCTAGAGATTGCCTTCACTATCAAGGACTGATATCAGAGTATAGGAAGAGAGAAAGCAATAGGGGATCCTAGCACCTGTAGTGTTTTTAGTAAATACTGGCAAAGAAGCTGCTGTTAAAATGGATGATTAGTAAGGCATATGAAATATATCATGGTAACTATATAAATCAATCAAAGCAGCTTATAAAGGACTGGGAAGAGAGATTATATAAGCAATTTACCAAAAAAACACTGGGAAGATATACGTTTGGCTCCCAAATATGCAACAAAGTCTAGATTTTAGCTTGAATGTATTTTTATACCCCAGAAAGACTCAAAGAATATTTTTTCCTCGGGTAGATTGCAAGTGCTGGAGGTGTAATGAGGAAGAAAGTTGGAAATGGGAACATATTTTTTGGAAGAGTAATGAGCTCGCAGACCTTAACAATTCCCCTACAGACTACTCTGCCAGAAATACTGTGTGAGCAAACTGTTGTAACTAAGAAACTGATTTTTTTGAAGTGTGATACAGAATCAGAATTGCCTAGACAGAATGAGTTTAATTCTGATGGCTGCCAAAAAAGCAATTACTAGAAAATGGAAATCAGTCTAAACCAATTGTACTAGAAATAGTGAATATAGTAACAGAGATAAATGAACTGGAAGTGGGATCTTTAGAAAAGTGTAGGAGTGTGCAAAAAATTGGAATCGTGGGAACAATACATTATTAAACAAGAGTTTTCTGGTCCTTTCATTTCATATTTTATTTTGAGCTGATTTCCGAATGCTAAGCAAGTGCAGTGATTTTATGACATGATTTTCACTAGCTCTGTAGAAAGCATATGAATGGCGGACGTTTCAAAGAGTAGCAGAAACAGTCTTTTTTTTTTTTCCATGTGTTTTGATCTCTGAATACTAGCCACGTGCCATGGCTTTCTGACCTGCAGGCAGCTCTGTAGAAAAGCATGTCTGTGATACAAGGTAAAAGCACTGTTAGACAGTCTTGCTGCGTTCCTTTTATTTTCTGGTCTAGCCTGCTTATTTCTGAATACAAGTGCCCTAATTTTATGACATTGCTGCTTATAATTCTGTAGAACCATGAATAATGCAATATTTAAACATTACTAGACCCACTCATCAATTCCTTTGATTTCATATTTTACTTTGAGCTGACTTCTGTCTACCAGTAAAGTACATTTTCTAGTGTACATTCTGTATCTTGGTGAGTTACTGTATTGTATGATATATTCTTCAGCACTTTTCTTTGTGTCTGCCATACCGCTTCATGCATTGGGATCTTCTTCCATTGTTCCCTATTAAACATATAATCAAAATGATAATGTACATGCATTTGTCATACTGTGGAGGCTACTGGCATCATTCTAACAGTTTGCAGTGCCTGGTTGCCGATCCGACAACCATTAGTCCTACACGACACCATGGATGCTCTCTTATGCCTTGTCCACTGTGGAAACTTGCAGCATTTTCTTGTGTGTGTGTGTGTGTGTGTGTGTGTGTGTGTGTGTGTGTGTGTGTGTGTGTGTTTGCCTGACTTCATATACTGCTCTTGTACAATTACACAATGTTATTGTAGGGTTGTTACCTTTCCAAGTGCCCAAAGTGGGACTTTTTTATAGAAATGTAAGATTGTTCAGGTTCACACTTACAGCTAGTATACAGGACTGGACTTTGGTTTATTTTCCAAAATAAAAGCTTGTTTTAGAATAATTGGATTGTATGCTGTTTCATATAATATTTGTCAAATACATAATTGTCTTATGCAACTTAAAGAAAACTTATGAAACATTTTTGTCCTAAAATCTCAGGATATTTGCCATTTGTGATGTTTTTCCACAGGATTATGCAACTTAAAGAAAACATATGAAACATTCTTGTCCTAAAATCTCAGGATATTTGCCATTTGTGATGTTTTTCCACAAGATACATCTGCTCATATAGGGACTGTCCTGCATAAAGTGGGACAGGTGGCAACCCTATGTCACTTTCATTACTGAAGATGCACAGCACACATTGGAAGCCTGCTCTATAATATAATGTCAGTGTGTACTGCATCACCACCATTCCACAATACAGTACTAACAGCCATTATGGTTGAGTCAAAATTCACTTGTGATGTGATCATGTCTAGTACAGCACTTGTTATGAGATCATGTGTTATAGCGCCCTCACTCTGTTGTAGGGGATGTTAATCACAAGGTTACCACCACCTGTCTTTTTTCTCTATTACTGAGATCACACAATGACTCATTCCATTAATGACAGTGCAGCTGTGCCCCCAAATGCATGCTCTTTCTGATGATATGTTATGCTTTGCTTCTTTTTCATTGCCACCCTGAGCATACCTCTCAACCCCTTAGCTCAACAAATCTGCAGAATGTTGGAAGAAATGGGGGAGGCCCAAAATCGGGACTGATTTTAAATATTGCTCTTACAAACTTTGAAAATTGAATAGGTTTGCACTAGCATGCATTTTTTAAAAGATATGAAGCCTGAAATTCAAATGTCTGTCATTTTTTCAGTGACTTAATTCCTCAAAGATTTGCCAGAAAACTACAAATTGTATATGAAAAAAAAGTGAAAATCTGGACAGTTTGTAAAAATCTGGACAGTACTTACGACACTAGGCTAGAAGCAATACTGTGTGTGTCATTAGCTAGTATGGCACCTTTTTTTCTTATAAGGGTATACCCCACAGCCATGGGGAGCACTGTAGATTCACTTACAAGCCACTTGCTCTAGTTTCGGCAAGACAACACTTTTCTATGCCATTCATGAGTGTTCAGCTTATTATGTGGAGTCTCTCTGCATTTCTAGGATGACTGTCACAGGAAAACCATTAAGGGATCTATGAATTAACCCCCCTAAAGTGAATTAGCTACCACTCTGTTCTAACTATTGGAACTTAATTATGCCAAAGTAGAATAGCAGTGACTGTATTCTGAGATCTCCTGTATCACAAAGATATACACTCTGTTCTGCCACAAGCACCTAACTCTGTCATATGAAGCAACATTTTGTCATTTTTATCCATTAGCTCATCCACAGAGCATTCCTTGTTTGCTTGGGAAAAGTCCTATACTTTCCCCTCACAGACTTCTCTTAAAGATGCCATCAATTCTACTTTAAAACTCATCTGTGTGCTGTACAGGTGCATCTGCCATGTAAAGGTTGTGGGTTCTATCCACATGATACTTGGATTAATGTTCTGCTATTAACACTGCAGCACAACACAAGGGAATTATTCCTGCGTGTGCCATTCTTCACATAAGATGAGATGTTATATTGACGATCTCCCAAAGCTGGCGATACTCTGGTGGAGGCCAAGACTCTCTCAGCACTTATTACAAAGAGTAGGGGAATTTTCCCAGGTGCCCTGGTGACTTTTTCCGTACTCATCAACCCATAGTTGTCATGGAAAGACTCATAACAGAAAATTGCTTTTTGTTACCTTCAAATGCAGAAAGTCCTTTCATACGACCATGTCATCATTGTTTGGTTTCACTGCTCAACTCTAATAATGGCACCTTTTTGACAGTATACAGTTTGGTGTGTAATACAAGCAAATTCTTTCCCCATGAATGAAGCCTTCTTATTAAATACTAACACCAAAAGTATAGAAACCAATTGGGGGTTAAAACAGTTACTAATATACAATACTACTATCACTGTAAGTAGGTGCATATTGAGAAACGCGGTGTAACTATTACATAACAATTGCTTAGACAAAAAGGCTAGTTATGATTTTCAATTACACTTTCGAAAGTCCAACTACAGAGTTTTATCAAAAATTACTATTTGGATACTTTCAATGGAAAATTCAGCCACAACATGCATGCCTTGTATCATCTGACTGTCTTGTTATTTGTACAAATAGCTTTTTGTATGATGCCTATTTCCATTATTTAGATTTCCTTGAGGTGATAAAAAAATCCTGCTACTCTCAGCCTTTTTTCTCAACACTATACAAATTAACTACCTCTGAGTATGTACTTTATAACAAGCATCCTACTGTGAGCAGGTGTTCCACTATGTATATATGCCAACTTTTGTCACTTTGAATGTAATACTTCAAAACAACGTTAATAATTAGTTTGAATCTGTTCTTTTTTCCTAGTCTCCAACGTGATGAATGTCAAACCCTTTACCATGTAAATATGGTTCTAGTAGTAATGTATTGTTTTACTAAACTTTGTAGTCAAGTTCTTGATGTTAATCTCTATCAACAATGTATTTCATTTTTATTTTTTGATTTATTAGCTTAATTGGAGCTTATCTCCTCGGGCCTCTACTGAAAATGGACATCTATCCAGTTGGACTAGCCTGGTCAACAAATGTAAAATAAAATAAAAATAAATAAAATATGAACATACTGCATAAAACAATGTTATATGAATGATCTGATCACTGGTTTTACCACTCAGCTGACACTACTGCACCGTTATTACAGTCTGCAAGTCTCTCCTAATGTCTCTGTAAAATGTGTTTGAAAATGCAATGTAATGCTTTCTGCAAAGTAAGAATTCACTGAATTATTACATAACTGTTGGGTGACAAACAACATCAGATAAAATGGGCCTAGGGGTATAAATTATCTGATGCCAGAAAAGTGAGTGCTACTCTCTAAAACAGCAAAGAGTAGTGATGTATAGATACATAAGATATGGCAGGAGAAAATGTGAAAAGTTTAATCCCTATACATATAAACATATGAAAAGTACCACCTCATAAGATGTGTACTTCTGCAGACATCAGCTTAATATCATATGAAGTTTAGTTATCTCAGAAACTATCCACAATATTTTTCATGTAGCAATCTGAACTAAAATGAAGATAGACTAAAAAGAGTTAATTTGTATAGTGTTGAGAAAAGAGGCTGAGAGTAGCAGGATTTTTTTATTACCTCAAGGAAATCTAAATAATGGAAATAGGCATCATACAAAAAGCTTTTTGTACAAATAACAGGACAGACAGATGATACAAGGCATGCATGTTGTGGTGTGGGATTAAAATGAAGATTTAATTCACTGATAGTGTAATTAATGTATAATTCATGGATGTTGGACGACTCACTCGAGTGATTAAAGATTTGTCTGAAGAAAGACTAGGGAAAAATGTGTCGGTATTCACTAACATATGGAATCTAAATAAATAACTTAAGTGTAACCCTAAACATCATAAACGATGGATAGACTTCCGTGTATTTGTGACACAAAAGGTTATGTATTTCAGTGAACCATTTAGACAAAGAGGTTATCAGCAATAATTCTTAACATGGCATAGGACCGTGCAACCTTTTTGTTATTCATAGGTTCGTAGATTAGTACTAAGCTAACTGCCTTATGGGCTATTTTAAGCCTAGCCAGTTACCACATGTCAGAATCAAACTGTGCACTTTGTGTCTATATAGTAAACACGTTAACTATTATGCTAACCTCCCACAAAAATAAAGTTTAAATACCCTGGACTAGAATCCAGGGCCATCTACATTCCAACCCAACACTCTACACATGTCGTCACAGGATTTGTAAAATAAGTAAACACTAGGCTAACTGCCCTGAAGGGTCATTTTATATCTAGCCAATAACCCAAAGTTAGAATCAAAACCTGTATCTTGTGCCTATGAGGCAAAGACTTTAACCATTATGCCAAACCTCCCACTTTCATTAGTACTAGACTGTCGGCCCTTGTGGACCATGTTAAGCCTTGCCAATTAACCCATGTGAGAGTCAAATCCTGCACTTTGTGTCTGTAAGGCAAATATCTTAACCATTATACCAACCTACTTCATACTGGTTTAGGTCACTGTGTGAATAGCCCAATACATTCAGTTCTTGTGGAGGTTGTTTACTTATATAACCATAAATAAATCAATAAATTAAGTATGGGCTATATCTAAAAGAAGCATTACATCAGGTGCACAGTAACAAACCCCAATTCTGCACTGCCCACTTCAGGCATACCTTATGAGACTGACAGTCCAACAACTCTCCGACTGCCAACATCATTAAGAGACCAGTCCAATATAAATAAAAACACTAACATGTTAAACTACAGAGCTTTACTATGAACTAAGTGTGGGAAGTTAAAGGGCCACTAGGCCCCCTTACAGGCACATGAATGCATACATGCACATCCAGGTTGCTCTGTATCATGCACACCAACTGACCCAGAAACTTTGAGACCCTAAGTGTTCTTTTCATGGACCACTGTGACAGTGCTACCAAGGTAAGCTAATGGGGACCGTTGTACAGTAGTTATTTTAGATTAAGTTGCTTGAGCCCAAATTTGTCCAACTGCAGAGCATGTCTGCAGAGACCCTTATCAGGAAGCTAGTTATAAACACTCACATTCATGGCCATTAACCTCAAACAAGATTAGACTAACTTGAAAGTACACAAAATACAGACACATGCACACGCAAAAACAAGTAAAATACTCAGCTGATTCGCACTTATCAGAAAACAAACTGATCCCTATAAAGTACTTCGGTTTAAACAAAGAGACCTGAAATAAAAATAAGAAAAAAATTTGGAAAATCCCATCCAAGAGTAAATAACCATCCACCTACCCACATCAAAATTAAAGCAGGAAATGTGTGAAATAAACAAATAAATAAAATCAATACTACAAAGCATTACAATAAGTCAATACTATAAAACAATAGTGATTAATCAAAAAACACTGCAAAAGCACACTGAATGTAAAACTTGTGCATATCTCTTCCTCAACATGTATTGCTTTATATCTATGAAAAAATAAAAAGTTGCACTTACCTGTAATACTTAGCGGCTAACAGGTATATGTGTGGTTCACAGAGTTTTCTGGTAGTGGTTTTCTTCTACAAACATGGCATTTTCCAAATTTCCCCCAAAATGTAAACTGTATGGCCAATACCCATGTAACAAAACATGGACATTATCCATAGCACATGGATCAACAGGAGTAGTTTCCCTTTTACATGAGAAGCAATATAAACATATCTCCTCCAGGTTTTCACTCTCACTGCGTGTCCTCAACTGAGCCAAAAATCCAGCAGGAAGTTGAAAGCATATCATACCTCCTAAAGAGCCAACATCCACCAATAATGGCTTCCCTGCCACTTCTCATAACCTGAATTTACATTCCCTTTATTATGAAGCATAGAGTGGGAATCTGTTAGACCTGAAGAATGCATCTCTGTCTGCACTGCCTTAGCAATGTGAATGGGGACATTTTCACCTCGTTTCACTGTCTCTTTGAGATGAATGGAAACATTTTTATTTCCCTTCGCACCTACTGTGGTATTGCTTTGCTGCTAAAGTTTTGTTTCAACTGAAGTTTCAAGTGATTAATGAATTCCAACACAACTAAGAATGATGAGACCATATTTTCATTTAAAAACTTACATATGATGCTCCTTAAGCATACAGTATAACATTTCACGAAAAGTCCACATTTATCCTAAAATTAATTATAAAATGTGAGTCAAAATGTAGGTAATGACATAATTTACAAAAAATGGTGATAGGGCAGTATTATAAGCTCATAGGTATTTACTAGTCGATAGAGCACAAGGGCCTTTTTAAGCATAGCCATGCATCCCAAATCATTGACAACTTCTGCTGGCCTTGACAAGTGTAAGCAGGGTCTTGGCAGATGAATCATTTACAAGCAGGGGCCTGGGAGATGAACCATTTGCAAGTTGCCTGTGTCCATTAGAGATATAGGTGCCAAACCATGGATGAATTTCTTTTTCCCCATCCAGTTGCCCAAGTTACACTTGAATTGGGTTAGGGAGAAACTCTGCTTCACAGGGATGTGGGAGCCTGTTCCAGAGAAGGGATAGTCTCTGGGATACATACCTGCCTGTCCATTAGGTCCTATTTAAATCACAGGCAAGGTTTAAGTCTTTAGAACAGGTAATTCTGGCGCTGTTTGTTTTGCGGATAAGCAGGAGGTCCATCAGGGTGGGGTCCAACAATACCCTGTATAGATCTCCCCTCAACAGCCTGTAGGGGAAAGAATACAGGGATGGAGTATTGAGGCAGTCAGCAAAGGCCATGTAACTTATGGTCTCTATTCTTTTAGTGAGAACCTCTATGGGTGCTCCAATTGTTGGATATGCCTGGTTAGGTACTGTATCTTCTCCTAACTAACTTTTTGCTATGATTGCTTCCTTGCACACTACCCTATAAGCTGTTTTCCTCTTCTTATTAACTTTCTACTAACAGTATAACTTCCTTTCTTATTGTTTAACTAATTCTACTTAATTGTACTCCTGCAACATCAGGTTATATCAAAAATCTCTGTAAAAGAAATGTGTGTAATAGTGTCTTATATCTGTAAAGACTGCATATTGTATTAATGTTTTCTACTATAGTATCTTACTAACCACTGTGATCTCTGTATTAATGTGCTGTATCTGTAATTCTGTAATGCCTGAATTTAATATTGCATTTTACTATTTTACCTTACAAGACATTAGGATATAATAACTTGTTATACTGTGGAGCTTTTCTCCCTGGGCTCCTCTGAAGAAGGGCTTTTGTTCAGTTGGACTATCCTGGTTAACAAATGTCAAATAAATAAATAAACCAAAGGGGGCACTGTACTCAATGACAGAATGAATGCCAAATACAGTGGAACAATGACTTCCTTGGACCTAGATGTCATACCTTTATTTAAAAGTTGCACAACATAGAATGGTTTCCTGACTACAGTAGACACATGACGGTCAAAGGCTAGATTACTGTCTGTCTGTCCCCAAGTCCTTGATTACTGGGACAACTTGGAGGGTTTGTTGTCAGTATGATAGTTACTAGGAGTGGATGCCTTCCCGAAGGACATTATTATGCATTTTTTAGCATTTAGTTGTAGTCCATGGTTCTCGCACCAGGTCTTTGTCTGTGCCAGCCCTTCCTGGAGAACATTTGTGTCAGAGAGTGATTCAATGACGGCTTCTAATTTGCAATCATCTGCAAATGTAGTCAGCCAGAGGCTGTTGATGTTGGCCTTGATTTTAGAGAAGTAAATGCCAAAAAGGAGCAGTCCCAGGACTGAACCCTGAGGGACTCCACTTGTGACTGGCCTCTTTATAGAGGTGGACTGCCCAATTCTAACTTCCTGGGTCATGTCTCTGAGCCAGCTGGCTATCCACCGGGTGACATAAGGGTTTGTACCTAACCTCTTAAATTTGTCAAGAATACCTGAGTGGGGCACTGTGTAAAATGCATTGGCCAGGTCAAGGTAGGCAGTGTGAACCTTATCAATTGCTTGGTGACCTTCTCAAAGAAGTCCACCATGATCTGCGCCGTCATTAGTGATCAGGACCATGATAATGCTTTCCATGAAACTCTGAGATCTACCACCTTAGGAAGAGGAGGAAGTAGATGGAGTTAGAGAAGAATGGCGGCATGTGAAAAAAGCGCGAGTGTTACAGAACAGCTACGTGGATGAACCAGATACAAATAAGGTACATAAGGAAAGCTGGTGGTGGAATGCAGAAGATCAGGAAGTTCTCAAAAGAAAGAAGGCATGTAGGAAAAAGTAGGAGAAAGAAAAGATGAATCAGGGTAAGAAAGAACACTTGTTAATCAACAAAGAGGCTAAGAGAGCAGTTGCAATAGCAAAAAAACAAGGAATCAGAGGAACTCTGCCAGCTTCTGGAAGGTGATTCAGCAGCTGGCAATAAGAAACTGTGTCATGTTGCAAGACAAATAGAGAGAGATAAAGAAAATAGTTTTCACGCATCCTTCAGAAGGGATGCCAGCAATGATCTTCTACCAGCCCACAGGACTTCAAAGGCTGATGGACGGAGTACCTCCAGCAATTGCTGAATGAGGAAAAACACACAGAATTCTTTCTGTCCCTGACATGGCCTACAGTGGAAAAGGAAGTAGAGTGCAGAGTAGGAATAAGAACTGCACCAAGGAAAATGAAGTCAGGGAAAGAAGCGGGCTATGATGAGGTCATGGTAGATATGATCAAGATGTTCTGTGGGGTACAGGAGAAATATCTCCACATGGTACTCATAGCAATATGGAGAGACTGTAGAATAAGCATTCTTTGCCAGTGTACAGGAACAGAGGGGACATTCACAAGTGTGGGCAGAAGAGAAGTGTAAGTCTCCTGTCACACTGCAAGTGCTGTAGAGGGTGATTGATAAATAAATATGCAGAGTAATAGACATTATAGATTGGAGATGAGCAGTTCAGATTCAGATCAGGATGCAGCACAACTGATGCAATGTTTGCAGTGAGACAGAAAGTTGAGAATAAACTAGAGATGAGAAAATAGTCCAATTGGACATTCCTAGACTTGGGAAAGCATATGACAAGGTCCCAATAAAACTGGACTGGGCAGTTCTGCGATAAATTAAAGTCCCAGAAACATTAGTAGAATTAGTGTAGGTTATGTACAACGACACAAGTACAAACAGTGTTTATAGGGTTACCATTGGGAGTGGGTGTGCAAAATGGTTCTCCTCTGAGCTCTCTGCTGTCCGTACTGGTAACAGACTACATTAGCATAGAGGATGGGGTGGGTGATCAGCAAAGTTGCTGTAGGCAGATGATGTGGCATTACAATCCGACTCCGAAAAAATTCTTCAACAAATGATAGGAGAATGAAATCCAGTAATGAAGGCACATGGGATAAAACTGAGTACAGATAAAGACAGTCATGGCAACAAGTGGGTGAAATCAGAAGAAGAAAACTAAGATAGATAGTGGAACAGGTCCTTCGAGGGACAAAGGCACTACTGACAAAAATTCTTGCAGAGAGAGAAGATGCTTAAGATGGGTAAACACAAAAGTTATAATTTACAGCTGCAGTATCATGTCACCAAAGATCTCGTACTATAGAAAGTATGTTTTCAAACAAGATCTACTCTGGTATGTGCTGCATGTGTAGTGAATTTTAGTTTTATTTTACTTCAGGCCAGCATGGTACAACTATATAGGGTTACATTTGCATATGCATACACAGACACAGTGAGGACAGGAGGCAGGATGACAACATACTGTATGCAAAGAGAGCAGGTAGTCGGAATCAGAAATGCCCATACTTGTAGAACCCTATCAGTGTAGTCCCTTACAGGGACATTTTAAGGCATTATGCCAATAATGACAAATGTCTAGGAAACATATGAGATCATTAGAGACTGCTGCACACTATAATTTTGTGGCATGCTTCGTGCTTCAGATCTGTGTTTCTTAGACAATTAAGAATTAGGAGAAGGACTGAGGATAACATCTTGAAACTCATAATCTGCATTTTGCTATGTCATGCTTTTTCAATTAATCAAATAAGTTTGTATACCTTTTCTTCTTCCATACTAGAAAAAACATTATGGAATATTTATGTATATGACACTGATATTCTTTTGTGGGTATGTGAAACAGTAGTGCATAAGCACCTTCTGCTTTGATTGTTATATATGGAGCTTCATTATTAGTACTACCCCATATAAATAATAGTTTTGTTTTATCATTTGGTTTATGAACATATTTTTTTGATAATATTTTCAAGTGCAAACGTTTCTCATAACATTGCATATGTTCTGCTAACATGAACATACATGGGCAGGATTTAAATCAGCCTAGACTAAGACAGGAAAATATACTGGCAGTATCA
This sequence comes from Protopterus annectens, assembly GCF_019279795.1. Lineage (NCBI taxonomy): Eukaryota > Metazoa > Chordata > Ceratodontiformes > Protopteridae > Protopterus > Protopterus annectens. The sequence continues at coordinate 660,098,612 of NC_056726.1, read as the reverse complement.
TGCTTTGGGTTTGCTTTTCTTCAGCTGGAACTGGGGCTTTAGTCAAGCTGGAGTGAATTATGAACAGTTCCAAATTCCAGTCACTTTTGGCCCAAAAGCTTCAGGCGTCTGCTAGAAAACTGAAGATGAAGAGGAATTTCACCTTTCAACATGACAATAACCCCAAGCATGCATCCATATCAACAAAGGAATGACTTCACCAGAAGAAAATTAAAGTTTTGGAATGACCTAGCCAGAGCCCAGACCTAAATCCAATAGAAAATGTGTGGGTTGACCTGAAGAGGGCTGTGTACACAAGAGATGCCCTCGCAAGCTGACAGATTTGGAGCACGTTTGCAAAGAATAGTGGGCAAATATTCCCAAGTCAAGATGTGCCATGCTGATGCCTCCTACCCAAGAAGACTGAATGGTGTAATTAAATCAAAAGGTACTTTAACAAAGTATTAGTTCAAGGGTGTGCACACTTATGCAACCAGCTTATTTCACGTTTTTTGTTCTTTATATTTTTTCCCCCTAACAGATTTGTTTTTCAATTCAATTGTACAGGTTATAGGTGACATTAAAAGTGGGAAAAGTTTTGAAATTATTTATTGTGATCTAATTTTTTTATATCATAAAAACCTGGCATTTTAACAGGGGTGTGTACACTTTTTATATCCACTGTACATGCCCAGTATCGCAGCCAGACATATATTACATGACAGAAGAGGTGGTTGCATTAAAGTCTGACCATATGATGACATATTTAGAAGGGAATAACATTCTTTCTTAAATAATATCATTGTATTCTTCTTCTTAATATCATTGTATAATAGAAATAAAAAGACGTTATGTATTCACCATAACTTTTCATCTGTGCTGTTCATTTTCATTCTTCGTAAACCTGTGGGTTTGGATCCGAACGTCTGATCCAATTTGGCTGCTTTTTATAGCTTATAATCCGAATCTCAAGCTCCTCTTTTACCCATAATGCCCCTATCCTCCAGATTACCTCAGATCGAGTTTGCTGCAGCTGAATATGCATAATACATATATGTATATAAAGAAATTTATCATAAGATAGAAAAGGTAGAATCAGGAGCTCAAAAGGAACAGTGGTTCCTGAAACACCTCTGTAAATCTTCCCAGAAGGGACAAGGGGATGGAGGGTAGGTAGAGGAAGAATGAAAATGGACAGCACAGATGGAGCATTATGGTAAGTACATAACTTCATCTGATGATGTCATTTTCCTTCGTTCCTCAACCTGTGGTACAGAGTCTCTAACTACATTGATCTTAGGAGGCTCTCATGGTAGAATATTCTGGAACACTGCAGAACCAAAGGATGCTCTATTTTTAGATACAATATCAATTTTTAATGCGTAACAAAGGTATGAGTTTCTGACCAGGAAGCATTCGCACAAATATCATGGATACTCTAGACCAAAAAGCTGCTGTCGTGGACATTGATCTAGTAGAATGTGCTTTTACGTGGCTAGGTGGGGTAATACGTTTAGAAAGTAAACATAAGAAATGCAATCTGTTATCCATTTAGCAAGTTTTTTCATGAAAACAGGTTTTCCCAACTTTACTTTGGAAAAGGAAACAAATAACTGGTCAGATTTCCTGAAAGTTTTAGTACTGTCCAGATAAAAACGTAATTGTCTATGCACGTCAAGAAGGAGAAGAGTATAGTCACCCTTGTTCCGAAAGTTAGTAAAGAATACAGGAAGATTGACAATGTGGTTGATATTGTGTTCAGAAGCAACTTATGGTAAAAAGAACAGATTGTAAAGTGACTCTTCCTTTGTGAAACTGAAGGAAGGTGGTTTGGAAGAAAGTGCCTGTAATTCCAAAAGTCTTCTAGCCAAGGATATAACCACCAAAAATAGAGTTTTCCATGACAAGAATTTGAGGTCCACTTTGGCAGAAGGTTCAAAGGGTGAGTGAACTAAGGCTTATAGGACCATAGTGAGATCACAAGGAAGAGCTGAAGCTTTGACTGGAGGCCTAAGTAAAAAGGTACCTCTCAGAAAGGCCTTTCACAATTTGGAAGAAACTAGGGAAGGAGAGTTTTTGCCTATATGATAACTGGATATGGATGCCATCTGAACTTTGATAGTGGAATAGCTTGCTCCATCCTGAAAGACTGAGGCAAGGAAATCAAGAATTGCTGGTATCAGAGCAGTAAAGGGATATAAAAATTTCTGTTGAGACCAAATAGAGAACCTTTTTCATTTGCTTTTTAAATTTTTCTTGTGGAGGCCTTATGTGAGCACACCAAATTTTTTTTAACTGGAGAGGAAAGCCTGGAATGTCTAGCCATCATCAGAAGTGGAGAAACCATGTGGTCAATTCGAGGCCTGTTAGATCTGGATAAGTTTGTCCTGAGGGACGAGATAGGAGGTCTCGACTTGGGTCCAGCATCCAGGGAGGACATACCAGATGAAACCAAAGAAAGGGAAACCAGAACTGCCGAGGCCACAAGAGGGCAATGTGGATTACTTTGCTATTCAACCTTTGCACTTTCTGAAGAAATTTGGGGATGAGAGGTAGGGGGAATAAGCTTAAAGGAGACTGGAGGGCCAAACATGGATTAGAGCATTTCTCTGTTATTGTCCCTGAGGAGGGATTAGAGCAAAGAACCTGCTGCATTTGTTGTTGGTTGGGGATGCAAAGAAGTTGCAGCAAGGCAGACCCCATTTGTGGAATATCTTGCCACAGACTGATTTAGAGACCACTCATGAGGTGTTAGAATAGCTTTTTAGCCTGTCTGCTAGAATGTTGGATTTCCCTAGTATGCGCATTGATTCTAGAATGCAGTTGGAGGAGATAGCCCATTGCCAAACTCTCATTGTTTCTTGACAAAGGGTGTAATATCTGGTTCCCCCTGTTTGTTGATGTACCAGACTACTGATATGTCCATTTCTATTAGCAATAGTCCCTAGAGGAAGAAAGCACCGTAAGGCCTGCAGATAATTTCTGGCTTGTATGAGTAGATGCTTGGCTGATGCAAAGAGCCAGTCATCTAGATAAGGAAACACTCTCAAGTGAGCCACTTCTACTGCCATACATTTGGTGAATACCCTGGGGGCTGTGGTATGACCAAAGGGCAGAGCTCTGAATTGGTAATGACTGGCTCCCAGCCAGAAGTGGAGAAACCTTTGCTAGTGCCTGTGCCTTTTGTTGTGGTAGTACGCATGTTGAAGGTTTATAGAACACATCCAGTCATCTTTCTGGAGAAGGTGTAGAATAGACTGTACTGTGACCATCTAGTATTTCAAGTTCTTTATAGACTTGTTCAGGGATGTCATATCTAGGATCGGTCTCAGGCCCCTGTCTTTTTTGGCACTAAAAAGAACCTTGAGCAAATGCCCCATCCTATCTGGTCTGGTGGGACCTTCTGGATGACCCTTTTTTCTAGCAGCTTTGTAATTTCTATGGACACTGAATCCCTCTGACTGGGTGGAACAGCGGGAAGATTTTTCTTTGGTTTGGGAGTTTTGAAAAATGGAATGTAATATCCTCTACATATGATTGTTTGCACCTAGTGGTCATTTGTAATGGCAGGCATTCTGGTAGAAAGATAGATACCCCCTGACTGCCTCCAGAGAGGGACAGTCAGACAAGTGCTCAGGAGTGCTGAAAGGATCTGTCTGAAAAAGAATGTCTAGATACTTGGTTCTGCGGACCTTGTCTGCCACATGGGTGGCGTCTACTGCCATAATTATTTCCCCCTCTGTCTCTAGAGGAAAAATCTCCTTGTGAGTCCCGGAAAGGCCCTTATGATTTTTTAAACTACAATTTCTTACCTCCACATTGATTCATAGAAGAAGGCCTTTGTGAAGTAGAAAACAGATTCTGATGGCAGACAAGGTCTGTTCACCCTTTTCCACAGTGAGAGAAAGTATTTCATGGTTGGGCCAAAAAGTGATGATCCATCAGATGGTGCATTGATGAATGATGCCTTGAACGGTTCCTCAGTCACAAAGCCACATCCAGACATGTTTGCTTATGGTGATGCCTGAACCAGAGGCCTTTGAGGCACCTTCCTCAGCATGAAGGAATAGCCTTATGGATGCATTTGAGATTGATTGTAGTGTGGTCAACACAGAGAAAAAAGTTTTCTGTTCCTCTTAAGACATGGACCATTGGGCAGTGTTAGAGAGTTCCTGTAGTAAGTTCATCTGTAACCTGGTAAAATGAGCCAAGTAATTTAGCGATTACAATGCAAAAGTTGTTGATGCGTACATCCACTTCCCAAACATGTCCAAAGCCCTAGACTCCCTGTTATGGTGATGGGCAGTTTAGCTTTGTTCAACTAGCTCCTTTTTTGCTGCAACAACCATGGCATCTATCAGGCTACCTTTTGACAATGAGATTTATCTGAAGGGGCACTGAGAATTTTATCAAATTTTTTTGGGATGGGCTCCACTGTGTCTGGCTCCTTCCAAGCCCTATGGAAGATGAGGTATATGAGGTATACAAGGTCATCCACAGGCAGGGTCCCCCAAAATGTAGACGGGCCAGACCTGAAGGCTTCCTCCTCTAAGGAAGGGCTTTGGGTAGACCAACCACCTTTTTGGAATAGGATGTCAAGGATATAAGGCGGAAATGTTGGGGACCCTTCCCCCCTCATTAAAGTTGGTGTCCAACATCAAATATTCCTAAGGGGAATCCAGGTGACACCTTTTACAGAGTTTCCTGTGTGGGGCTTCCTTGGTGGGATATTCTGGGGAGGTCTCAGAAGAGACGTGGAACTCCATGGGTGGAGTTGGTTGGAAGCCCTTTGAGGCTGGCTGTCTCTAAGGTGGAGGATGAATAGACTCAGGAGCAGAAGTTAAGACATGATTAGGATCAGAAGGAGGTACAGTAGATGCAGCTCTCACCCTGGAGAGTACCCTGTCCACCACCTCGAATGTAGAGGGACCCACAGAGGCCTGTGGCAATCCCTGTGGAGCCAAAGCTCTAGGAGCAGATAACCCCTGACCTTCCAAGATGCCTCAATCTAAAGAGGGAGTCAGAGCCAGGCTGGATAGCCCCAAGGCACCGAGGGGGAAACATCTCCAAAAGCTTTGGAGTCAAAGCAAGCCCTTTAGGTCTGATGCAGTCACTTCATCTCAGAGATCCATTGTCCTCCAAAAGTGTTGAAGCCGATCGGATCAAAAAAGTCATCGGAGTCAAAGAAGATAATTTCATTGGATCCAGTGAGTCAACTCTGGTTTCCCCCAGATCTGAGGGCTCAGAAATAGAAAGCCCCCAGATCCAGGGGGGACCAGAGTCAACCAAGGAAGAAAGCCAAGTTGGTGGAGAGCAGGCAAATCCCCCATTTGAATCTGTGTCCTGAGGAGTCTCCTTATCATCCTGTCCACCTCAGATTGGCTGTGGAAGGATCTCATGGAGGAAGAGGTGGTGGTAGGTTTTGAAAGTTTCTTGGGGTCACCTGGAGAAAAGGAGACCTTAGTTTAGGGGATACAGGCTCTGGAGAAAATCTGGGAGCTCGACTCTGAGGGAAAGTCATTAATGCTCCACAGGGATTGCTTTTAAAATCATTTTTTTTTAAACTTGCATTTTACCTGTCTCTGGCCTAGCACTGAAGTGTGGGGTCATTTATTGCACTGTTCTAACTTGTCGCTACTTGTGTATCTCTGCTATCTTTAAAAAAAATAATAATAAAATTTTGCTTTTTTCCCACTTTCTGAAATTTAAAAAAAGTTCAGTTGCAGATTTGCTGTTCTGAACTGTTTGTAAGTTTCTTGGAGGCCATTGCTTGCTTGGGCTAAAGGGAAGTCTCTGTGTTCATCAGTGACTGTGGTAAACACTGAACAGCCTACCTGCCCCTGTGGGAGTGGTTACTGCATAGAAACTGCAGTTTTATTGGCCATTTTGGGTCAATTCCAAACTCCTTGATCCCCCCTCTGTTAAAACCCTCTTTTGTGTGTTTTTGCGCATAGCGCAGGATCGGGCAGCGCCACTTAATCAGGTTTAAACTATTCCCTGCTCCACAAAGTCTGCTCTTCACTTTTTCCCTTAGAACTGTTCCAAATCTCAAAGTAAGCACTCTATTGTCCTTCTAAAACCCAGCAGTAGCTAGGATAAGTGTCTTATAAGTAAGCACTAATAAACTAAAGCACTACACCCTCTTATACTCCCTTTAAGTACGTGGCTCCCTATTAGTTCTTTTTGATGAAGTCAAAATGTAAATCCTTATACTATTCTGGCATGTCCAAAAGTCAGTTTCAGGTTTACTCTCCAGTCCAGCTGGTGAATATGGGAATCTTGAGGCAATGTTACAACTGCCTTATGTACACAGACCACCCTCTCCTCTTCCCAACAAGCTCAAATATATGTGAGAGATGCAACTATATAGCCAAACTGGAGGCTGAGCTCTCTCAACATAGTACTGGCACGTTCAGTCTGGAGGAGAAGGTAGTCACACACAGCACAAATCCAGTCTCACATAGACCTATCACAACAGCAAACCAAACACATAAACACACAAAAACATACTCGGAGGCTCTAAATAAAAATCTGCCCAAGCAACAGAGACCTCCAAAGCAGACATCCAAGCAACCGCTACCCCACTACAATACCCACATATCACATAGTTCACAAAGTCAGTGTGCCACACGATCACAGCCCTTAAGGCTAAACAACACACCTAATACACTTGTAATAGGTGACTCTATCGTCAGACACACTGACGTCCCTCTCACCAGGCAAGGAGAAGGTCACTGTAAGCTGCCTGTCGGGTGCCAGGATCCGCCACATGACACAAGCACTCAGGTCACTTCAATGCAAGTACAAATATGACTCTGTCATTGTCCATGCTGGTGTGAATGACCTGAGACGTACCTCCCTGGATTACATGAAAAGAGACATAGAGGAGCTCTCTGATCATGTGGCCCAGGCCGGTATGACCCTGACCTTGAGTAGCATCTTACCCTCACCAAGAATGATACCACAGTATAAAGACAAAATGATCAATTTCAACAATTGGCTAAAGTATTGGTGTCACTCAAAGGGGATCCAGTGTCTGTCAGCCTGGGATGACATGCTTGACAAGCCACGTTGCTTCGCTAGGGATGGCTTGCACCTGTCACCCCTGGGTTTTCGAATACTGGCCAAGGCTCTTGCCACCCCCATAGTGCCTTTTTTAGGCAAGGCTCAAAAGACAAACCCACCTCCTTAGACAACACAAGGAAAAAGAAACTAAGGGTAATGCTGCTCAACGCCAGAAGTCTAAACCTCAAGATGCACGCACTCAAGGCTCTCCTCATTATGGAGAATATCGATATCTGTGCAGTAACAGAAACCTGGTTCAAGGCTCCCGAGAGCACCCCAGCACTACCAGGCTATACCTCATACCATGCTTTCCGGCCCCAAAACTCGGACCGAACCACAAGAGGAGGGGGAGTATCCATATTCATCAAGGATACCCATACCTCCAGGCTAGTGGCACTACACGAAGCATCTGAGACCATCCATGTGCAACTAACAGTGGGCAAAACTGCCTTCCAGTTTGTAGCCTGCTATAGACCACCCTCCCAAACTCAGGAACCCCACTTGGCTTTCCTGAAGACACAGGAGAATATGAAGGTCTCTCCAAACACCATTATATTGGGTGACTTTAACTACCCAAACATAGACTGGGAGCACTACTCAAGCCCCAACACCCTAGCCCAACGGTTCCTAGAATTTATAAACTCAAATGCTATGGAACAACTGGTCACCACTCTCACAAGAGGGGAAAACATATTGGACCTGATCATCACCAACATGGGGACTCTCTATTCCATACCAGAGGTATACCCTTCTTTGGTAAGATCTGACCATAAATTAATCACTATGGACATTCATATCCTGTCCCCACCCCCAGCAAAGGAAACCACGGTAAAAAACTTCTCAAAAGCAAACTTCCCACTTCTCAAAACCAAGGTGGAATCCTTCAAAGCCCCAGGGCCAGTGGAAAATACGGCCCAAACTGCAGAATCCTTTACAAACGCATTCTATGGATACCTACAGGAATGCATGGATCGTGCTATCCCAAATAAAACCAAGACACACTTCTCCAAGGGCAGAAGACCTGTCTGGTGGACCCCAGCCATAAATAAGCTGTACAACAGAAGGAGGAAGCTACTACATGATAGAGCAAAATCCCTGAAAGGGAAGGCAACTCTGATCAGTACTAGCAAGAAACTACGATCCCTCATAAAATCATCTAAGGCTAGCTTTGAAAGAAAAATTGCACAAGACGCTAAAGATAATCACAAGGCCTTCTTTAGTTATGTCAGAAACCTGGGTGGAAACTCCCAGATATGCTCTGAGTTAGTGCAAAATGACAAAAAATACACTGAACCCACAGACATTGCCAACATCCTGGCAGACAGGTTCAGTGCAAACTCCCCTTTCCCCAAATGAGCAAATGACTATCCCAACAGAGTGTAGCCTCCCTGACATCACAGATGCACAGGTGAGAGCTGCCCTCTCCAAAGCAAAAAACACCACATCAATGGGACCAGACAGTGTCCCGGGCTGTGTTTTACATGAGCTCCAAGAAGAACTGAACCCTCACTTAAAATCACTATTCAGTCTCAGCCTTACAACAGGATATGTACCCAAAGAATGGTGTACAGCAACAGTGGTCCCACTCCATAAAGGTGGTGCCACAACAGACCCCGGAAACTATCGCCCTATAAGCCTAACTAGCCTGGTCTTTAAAGCTATGGAGTGTATCATCATGGAACTCATAAACAAAGACATTGGGAACCTCCAAACACTGGATCCTACCCAATTCGGCTTTAAGGGCAGATCTTGCCTCTTGAACCTGGTCGATTTCTTTGAAACAGTCACCAAGGCCATAGATGAAGGGAAGTTAGTCCACACAGCCTACCTTGACCTTGCAAAAGCCTTCGACACAATACCCCACTCGGGCATCATAAATAAGCTCACCAGCTTAAATATCAACCCTTATGTCACAAGATGGATTGCAGACTGGCTTAGGGATAGAACCCACATGGTCAGAATTGCAGGTGCCATGTCAGACTCTAAACCAGTTACAAGTGGCGTCCCACAAGGCTCAGTTCTGGGACCTCTCTTGTTCGGTATATATTTCTCTGAGGTACAGGCTAACACAGGAGGACTATGGCTGACAAAGTTTGCAGATGACTGCAAACTGGGGGCCATAATCGACTTGCCGGCTGACACAAGCATCCTCCAAAAAGGTCTCACAGAGATGGATAACTGGTGCCAGAGCCATGGCCTAAAGCTAAATGCCAAAAAGTGCATAGTCATCCCCTTTGGGAAAAACAAAGTGCCCATAAATTACCACATAGGTGGTAATCCATTAAGTACGGAAGAAGTAATTAGGGATTTGGGGACCCAAGTAGATTGCAATCTCTCCTTTGACAATCACATTGCCAAAGTGGTTAGAAAGACATTCTATATAGCCCACCTTATCACAAAGGGGTTCACATCTAGATCAAGAGAGGTCATTGTGCCCCTCTACTCATCACTCATCAGGCCCATAATTGAATACAATGCCCCATATGGGATTTACCTTACCCGACACCTGCTACAACTATAAAGACCCCAAAAGCACCTCACCAAGAGGATCAAGGGACTCAAACAGATGCCCTACGCAGTTAGGCTAAAGAAACTCCAGCTCTACTCAGTTGCTTACCGCTTACTCAGAGGCGACTTGTGCCTGACGTATAAAGCCATGTCCAACCCTGAATTAATGGACATGCTCCACCTCAAGAAATCCAAATCCATCAGAGCTACACGCTCCAGTGACTTAAACCTCAGCACAGAAATAAATAGAACATGCTGGAGGGACAGATTCATATCCCAGAGGCTCCCCTCACTCTGGAACAAAATCCCAATCCATGTTAGACAGAGCCCCTCAATGACCCTCTTCAAGAAGAATCTTGACGTTTGGATGAGAGATCATAAATTTACCCCTGGGATCTCTTCTGTGTCACTGCTAGACAGAGGCACGGTAAACTAACCTTAAATGGGCTATCTTCTGTGACCTACTATACAGAGGCACAGTCAACTAATCTAAAAAGGGTGGCGAAAGCCAAACACACTCTGGCTAGGCTTGTAAATGCCCTAGGGCAGATAGCCTAGTATCAACCTATGAACCTATAATGGCTGTGTTGGATCCAAGAGTTTCAGTTCAGACAGCTTTAAGGTCTTAGTAGGTGGTTCAGATGAAGATTTGGTAGAGACTGAGTAGGAAAGCATTTGCGGTGCACCCTGGGCTGTTTGGATTTCTTAGTGGGGGTTTGAGCCTCTGATTCTTTGGAAGATCCAATTGAAGAAAGAGCAGACTGAGGAAGAAAGCCATTCAAATGTTTGTTTTGGTGATCACTTAGATTTCGAACATTAAAGCCTGTGCAAATATCGCACGAGGTATCAAAGTGACTAGGGGCTTAGCAATAAACATACTCCCTGTGGGTGTCAGAGTTGGGGATCTTATGCCCACAGGAAGTGCATTTTTTGAAAATGGTAGGTTTTTCAGCCATACTGGAAAGTTTAAAGAAAACTAAAAACATTTTGTTTTTGAAGATAGAAGGAGTAATAGGAATTCTAGAAGGTATAAAGTTACTTAACATTCTTGAGAAACCACGAAAATTGTAAAAAAAGTGAATAGGATAGAAGGGTAAGGAAGAATGAAATATAGAGAATAATAATAAAGTTTAACACTGGAAACTTTAAGGGCAAAAATGCTGACTGCTTTCAAGCGCAGCAAACGAAATATGGGGTAATCTGGAGGATAGCGGCATTATGGGTAAGGGAGGAGCACGAGAGTCAGATCCTAAGTTATAAAAAGCATCTAAGTCAGATCTGAGGATCGGATCCAAACCACAGGTTGAGGAACAAATAAAAATGACAGATCACATATTTGGGCGTGAGTAATGCAGTGTTTATGCACAGCTGGCTTTGTTGTATCACTCTGGCTTCTTCCTCATGATCAAACTATACTGTCCTTGGAAAAATGCTGCATTGCCCACATTGGAAAGTGAGTTATTAATAAAACTTTTTGTCATGATCAATAAACGTAGAGACGGTTTTCAATAAAATTGTACCTCCTCATTTTTTGTTAATTTATGAATGCGCAGTTTGGATCAGATAGCTGACTTTTAAACAACTGCCATAGTTAAAGATTTAATTCCTTTCTACTTTCTATATAAAAAGAACTGGTTGTTGCAGTCCAGAAATAAGAACAAAATAATAATCTTCTCTTCCAAGGCATGTTTTTAGCATTTAATCACAGAAGCACAGTCTAACATGCATCTAACATTGACATGAAAATATTTTTATAAAACTGAATTATTCATTCTGTGGTTTGTATTGTTTGCACTGATTCAGTAAGATATAAAGATCATTACATGCAGATGTACAGAATGCTTTTAATTATGTATCTCTGAATAGTAGAAAGTAAAATGCCTTGGACCTTGAAAAATCAATCACTTTCTGCAGTGGGCATTGTACTCATAAGGATTACTACTGTGGAACTGCATTCTAATTGCAGTCAAGAAAATTGACGTGAAATAAATGCAGAAGATAAATACAAAACAGATGTAGCCTTATTTGGGATACAAAAGCTTGTAGAAAAATGTTAATTGGATTTTCTTTCTTTTATTATTTTGCACTTAAACCTGTTAATATAGCACTCAATTTTCCAGATTTGCAGTTCTTTACTTAAGAGAATGTTAAAGGTTTTATATTAATTTATTCTTTTTCCTGATGCCCATTATATTCCATTCCTATTCCCATTTATGGTCACTGGAAGACCAGACCATATCCTGTGATAACCATTTCTGTATGAGATACCAGTCCATCACAGGGGGCAGACACACACACACACACACACACACACACACACACGCACACGCACACGCACACACACAAAGCAAACCAAAGAATTGAGTGCTTTGATGCAGTTATGCCAAGCGCTGCGCTTCTTTTTAAACTAAGATGTCATATTTCATCCTGTATTTACCATTATTTGTATTGTACAGATTTATGAGTAGTCCCTTTCCAGTGAAGTGGCTCAAACATGGCTGCAAGTCACATATTATGTCCACATTCTTGTTAAACCATTGAATTCAAGTGTGAATCTGTTAAGCACTCAACAACAAGAGCTCCTCTGCATATTCAAATACATTAAAATAGTGTTTGTGGTTCTGCCTTTTGCACATTTGTGTGAATATTTTTCTGAAGTGTTTTTTTACATCACTATCAGGGCCAGTCTTAGGCCAACAAGCACCCAAGGTGAATGTCTCCATGGCAGTCTTCCACTGCCCCCACATGCACATCAACTAGTGCTCCTACCCCCCCCCCCCCATCCTGGCCTATTTATACCACCCAGGGTAATTTTTTTCTTCCTTTTTTACTCAGTTTTTCTTACTCTTCAGTTATTTCCTGCTGTCATACAGTCATTCAGCTTGTGCTAGCTAGGCAACATCACACAGGAGTAACTGTGGAGGAAGCAACTGCATTACAACAGGGTTCTGGGGACCTCAGGGCTCCAAGAAGCCAGGAGGGATCTAGATGCTCTGAAGTACGTTTTAGGGTTTTTTAAAGCAACCGTTTCATCCAATAATGGCCTGAATGGAAACCATGATCAAAGAAAGTAATTTAGTTTTACTCTTTTAACTTTGTTTTTTTTGTTTTGTTTTATGCATCTTTTTAGCACCCTAACTGACCAAGACTTTGTGGTTATAATTAAATTAAGCTGGGGGTCTGGGGTCTGTTAAACACCCAGAAGTCATGGGGTTATTGATACTCTGAAATGCATTTTAGAACTTTTTGTAGTCAGTTGATCTTGTAATGGATTGAGTAAAAAACATGTGTAAGGAAAAGAAATTCAATCGTACTTTTACTCAAAGCTGACTAAACACCAGTCCATAATAAACTGAGAGGACAAATGCTTATGAAGATGCATAAGTCATATCTGGAAATAGTGAAATAGGACTAGCTTCATACCCCATCAAAATAGGTAGTCAATTTCTGTGTAACCCCCCACCACCATTGTTAAATTGGGATTAAATCAAAAATGCCTACAATGATATATTTCAAGCTGCTGCTGTCATATGTATATGCAGTATGCCGTTTCACCCACAGCCCTAAAATACAGCCACATTCCATGGACCCTTCTTATGTCTGACTGCAATAAAACTGAAACAAAAAAAATAATGATTATACTAGGGTTTCTAATGTTATTTAAAGACAGTACAGTGTTGTTATACTAGCTATAGTTGACGTTCTGTGCACCCCTCTGAATGTTATGAAGAAAGTTAAAGAAATAATGACCACACTGTCCCCAGCCCTAAACAATATATAGTGATCTCTGATGTTTGGGAGGAATGTTTGATGAGTAATGATATATCACCCACTCACACCACACATACAGCGACCATATCTGGAGTTCTGGGCAAAGGTGACTAATATCCTTTGTTAAAACCAATTATATAGCCATTGTGTGTTGGGACAACCAGTCAACAGAAGCTCTGAAGGTCTGGGTTTTCTGTGAAGCATTTTACCCCTTACTTTTGAAAGATGACTGTTAAACTTAGCAAATGACAAGAGGGTCAGTTACTTTCAATCAGACAACACCCACAAAACATGTATATCCACTTTGTTGTATGATTCAGGCACATGATTTTGATAAAAGAGGATGGACATTTAACACATTTCACTTTTGTTGCTTAAAACAGTGGCCATACTTAAAATAGTGCATGTTGCTTTACATAAGTCACATTAGTCTTGTGAAGCCAGAACGACAGGCAGATATTAGTTCCACCACAGGCAGCCCTAGCAATTATACCTACTCTGCCGGTGCATCAGGTGTCCAGTAAAGTAGTCCATCTTACTTTTCAGAAATGTGCAGACAGTGACTGTTTAAAATGAGAAAATGACAAGTAGATGAGTTACTTTCATCCAGCAGTTATAGGCATGACATGTTAAGGCTATGTATTTATTCACTCCACACAAATACCTTTATTTATTTATTCAGTTTTGTAACCAGGGTAGAGCACTGATACAAATGGACCTATTTCAGTCTAAACCTGGACAAATATAAATGACAGTTGACTAGCAAGTTAAGAAGGAATATTATGCATGCAAACAAAATATCTGAAGATAGCAATGAATCAAAAACTGTAAGAATAATAATAATATTAAGAATAATGAACTATCGCAATACAGGAGACATGGGGGATACAGGTAGTATGGTTAACTTTTTAGATGTACATTTAGGATACCTTAGTTCAATTTGAAAGTAAGATACATAGAAAAGAAACTTTCACCAAAGCATATTTATATAATAAGTGTAAAAGTAATGTCTTTCGGCTTTTCCCGGTTAGTGGTCGCCACAGTGGTAATAAGAGTAATCATGTATTTTTTTGATGAAAAGAGCATCCTAAAAGGACAATATGTAAGAGCAAGTAGAATGACAAGCAGGGAGAAGGATGTTAGAGAATAATTTAAATTTATAACAGAGGTATTTTTAAACGGAGGTTATTTGAAAATTACTTGAATAATATTAGTAATGATATTTTAGATAAAAGATTGCATTTTTATCCTCCTATTTTGAGAGTCTCATTCCATAGTAATAGAATGGATATGGACAAGGACGCACATGGAATGGTTCTGTATGTACCCCGGATATGACTACAGACTGCTCTTTGATAAGGAGAGTGGTTGAAAATAACTGGAAAATTTTAGAGGCAATGTGGATCTAATTAAAGTAGTAGAGTTAAGACCAAATTTTGTATACAGAAATTCGTATAGTATTAAGAAATTTTTACACAATGATCATACTAGAGTTAAATCTGTGGTAATGTGGACAAACAAGGAAATGGGTATGTTTATGTGTGGACATTGTAATTTTTGTAGGCACATATTAGTTGGACCTTATATTGTGTTACCACGCTGTCCACAAACGTTTAAAGTTCCTGGTCATGTCACCTGTAGAACAACAGTAGTTTACATCAGTTCATGTAGTGGATGTGATGCATCTATGTAGGAATGACCATAAGTAGTTTAATGGAATGTATTACGGAACATGTATATAGTATAAAAACAATAGATGTAAAATGTGCCCTATTTAACATACATTAGAATGTAGGAAGTAAACATTTTTATTTTCTGTTTTAGAAATTGGCATGAAGGACCTGAGGGGGTGTAACTTTACAAATGACCTTGAACAAAAAGAGACGTTTTGGCAGATTAGATTAGAGGCTGATAAAAGACCTGGAATAAATGAATCTATAAATATAAAATGTTTTTTTAAAATATAGAAAGTTAAAAAATATACAAATAATAACATTTTAATAGTATTGGTTTTTAGGATGTTTTTAAATGTGCATTTATAATTATGTAATTGTTTCATTGATTAATGATAGGTGTGGTTTTGTATATAAATGGGTGTAGTAGATATTTTGTATTTATGTTTTCTGATGAAGTCTATCTGACAAAATCATGGAATTAAGCTGTATTATGCTAAAGCAGTCATTTTTTCTTTCATTGAAGTCTTTTATCGAAGCCTTTATTGACCATCAGGAGCCAGTACTTTTTAATATACTTAGATTGCAACTGGGAGTTCTTCTGAAGAATCTGGAGACAAGGGAATGACAGGAGTATTCCCTGAGAAACTTGTAGAGTCGGGATCCAAGAAGCAGGTTGGCATGTTGTTGGACAGGTAGCCAAATGGCTTTATTAAGCGAGATACAATGATGCTCATTTCTAGTGGAGAGGATAATGAAACGGCAGATAAAGTTGCTTATATTTTGGATGGTGGAGGAGTTTTTCTTGGATGTTGCTGCAACCAGTAGAAATCCATATTCAAGCTGGTGTAGTAGAATGCCTTTGCCTATGGTATTCCTGGTTGGTCTGGAGAAGAAGGGGGTATTTTGTAGAACAGAAATATAAGATAATTAATTTTCTTCCATATTTGTTTTAGGTGATGGTGAAAGTTCACTGCAGGATCAAGCCACATACCACAAGGTATTTGAAGGAGACAACTTGATCATTGGAATTGTCAAGATGGTTATGGATAAGAACTGCTTGACAGTTTTTCTCATATATTTGAGAAATACCAAACAACATTACTTTTTAGTTTTGGAATAGTTCAGCATTAGCTTTTTGTTATTAAGCCATTTGATACAAGAATGTTACTATACATTAAAGTATTCCAAGTTGTACCACATAAATCACAAAGCCAGAAATATTTGCCAAAAACATCTGGTTGGTCATTGCCAGCAATAAAAGAACAGTTACCTCACTTCCCTTTTTGCACTATTCCTGTCATCTCAACTGATCAAAATTCTGAACATCCCTAATTTTGTGTCCAGTTTTTGACCTCTGTCCTTTATCATTTTTTTTCTGGTAAATTACTGAATATTACAGTCAGGCAATAAAGCCATGCATTAAATTCTTAGTTCTTTCCTATTTAAAAACAACATGGTGCCAAGTGTAGCTGGAAGGCTTTGCACCTACATTTAAACATTTTGAGGTCTGCGCTCCATAACCTTACAACGCCAAAGTCTAATGTGACATATCATCTGACACCTGGTGGGCCCATCATACTCTAACAGGGCCCCTACTTACATTTTTATTTTTTAGAGCAAAGAAATAACCTATTTCATTGATCTAAATAAATATGGAGAGAGCTCCACTACAAGAATGGTGTCCTATGTGGCCACCTAACTACCTGGCTTATGTGTAAGGGCAGTCTTGATCACTGCAACAGCATTTCTTCATTTGTTTAACAGAATTTACATTTGTGGCTACCAGTGAAATATCTTGGATAAAAATGGTTTATTGCAAGGAAATGTAATAGGACTTAGAGCCTAGCTATTTCTAGCATGTCAAACTGTAAAAATGTGTGATTCCATTGCTCTGACACAAGATCTAATGGAATATGTTGCAGCCTCAGAATCAATAAATACTCCTTCCTACATATGATAGGTAACATAAGTATATAACTGCTACCTGGCTTTCTGATTTGAAAAAGAATATTTAAAATACTTTAAAGACAAGCAATATTCACCAAGGTCCCAAGAGACTAAAAGAGAAAGATGAAGACAGCAAAGGAAGAGAATAAGTGAAGTTATTTGCTCAGTGTCCATAGCAGGAATTTCTTACTTCTGGATATTGTAGTTGACATTTAAAATGAAAGTTCAGAGTCTGGATGTTGTTAACATTGTCACACAGTGCAGTCATATTTATTGCCTCTTTCTTTCTAGATAACAAATGATGAAATGTGTGAAATCTGCGAAGTGTGGACAGCAGAAGACCTCTATCCATGCAGAATCTGTACAAGGGTTTTCCATGACGGCTGCTTGCGACGTATGGGATATCTGACCAATGACAGTGCCTTAGAGGTTACTGAAACTGCACACACAGAGACAGGCTGGAGCTGCTATTACTGTGTAAGTAAATGACGTCTGTGTTTTGCTGTCTGATTTAACAAGATATACAGCGTAATAGCTGGGATAGGTAAAATATTTAGGTGTCTGTATTTTAGCATACTGCATTTATGCCTTCAGAGACTGGCCATGCAGAATGTTATCCTTTTTGCAATTTTACATCTCTTTCTTCTTTGAACAATTCAGAATTGTTGGGCATTTTAAATATTCACTTTTTATTGACAGTGCGATTCTATCTGTGGGAGTGGTTTGTTGCTAGGCTTATGATTCTCTTTTGTAGTAATAATTTTATTGAAGCAATCCCTGTACATTGTAAAGCATAAATGAAAATTACTCCGAGAATGAAAGCAGTGACTTGCCATTTAAACAGTAAGTGCATCACATGTGTCCTCGATTCCAAAAGACTTCCTTTCAGCGCAAGTCACCACTTACATTGAGAACAGTCTGAAAGCAGGTCTTTTGGAATCTGGTCCTCATAGTAAGCTTATTAATACATAGGCCTTACACT
Organism: Protopterus annectens; assembly: GCF_019279795.1. Classification (NCBI taxonomy): domain Eukaryota; kingdom Metazoa; phylum Chordata; order Ceratodontiformes; family Protopteridae; genus Protopterus; species Protopterus annectens. The sequence continues at coordinate 660,080,684 of NC_056726.1, read as the reverse complement.
GAAGTCCAAGTATGCACAAGCACTTCTCTGACACACACATTATTTCCCCTAGCAGCCCCCTCATTAGTTTGTATTAAGTATGCCCAAGCACTGAAATGACACAAATTGTTTTGCCACATGATTACTTCGGCAGTCTGCACAGGCTGATTATCCTAGAACTATTACTTAATGCAAATGAATTCTAAATGTAAATCAGTTGACCTGCACTGGCTTCCTTGCAAGAGAAGTCTCTGGATATCTGTCCAGCAACCTTAAGAGTCTTTTCCATCCTGCCCTACTGTTCGTTGATCATGCTTAAGAGTTGCAGTTGATTCTCACAGGGATGCTATTAATAGCCACCATCTGCGGAGTTTACTAGGCAAGGGGGTCGATTTTCTAGGCCTTTGCTCTGTATCTTACACACACACACACACACACACACACACACACACACACACACACCAGCCACAGCAAGTTATCTTATCCTGATATTTTTAACCTGTCAAACCAACAAAAGCTAGTACAGCAGTCTTGCATACTTAACAAACCAGGTGGGTAATAACTCTTATTTATATCTCTTTTAAAATTCAAAGATATTTCTGGTTATAGTGACAGTGTTTTATCAAGTAAAAGGCATGACAATTCCACAAAATATTTTACCACATACAAAGTGCCCCAGCTTAATTAAAGAATGCTGTTGGATATTTTCTCCACTAAAACTAACTACATAGCCAGCTGTAGGTCTCTGCAATACCTGTGAATGCAAGAGGTTCCTTGACTGTGTGGGGAACCAACAAGCTGCTTCTGGTTGGGGAAAAATGAGGAAGAAAAATGTATTAATTTTCTGATTATGCCCTTTGATCTGAACAGGGCTATGTTATGACCCTGTTAGCATATGATAATGAATATGACCAGGGTAAGCACTGGAAAGATCAGCAGCCCATAGTGACTTATCCCAGTGCAAACTTTGGATTTTAAGAAGAGCTGATGCTTCCAATCATCAGGGATGGTTTTCTCTTTCAGGGAGTTTTATAAATACTACTGGCAGAACTTCAGATACTATAACTTTCAAATTCTTTTCTCAAGTATTCAGTGCAGTGCTAAAAATAATAGCAGACTAAAGGCTCAAAATCAGGAACGCAATTTAAATATTATTCTAATTCACTTAAAAAGTTTATATAATAGCACCTTCTGCATCAGTAAGTATTTTTGTAAACCTGTGTTATATAATATATTGCTGTTTGCTGAAATAAGTACAAAACTAGTATTGCTATTATGGCTTATTCTTGTGTGTGTGTGTGTGTGTGTGTGTGTGTGTGTGTGTGTGTGTGTGTGTGTGTGTGTGTGTGTGGCCTTCCTGATTTAGTGGAGAGACAATGGTGTGTGTGGTCTTCCTAATTTAGTGGCAAGACACTGGTGTGTCTGTGTGTGTGTCTGTGAGTGATCTTACTGATTTAGTGGAGAAACAATAGTGTGCTTGTGTGCGTGTGTGTGTGTGTGTGTGTGTGTGGCCTTCCTGATTTAGTGGAGAGACAATGGTTTGTGTGTGTGTGTGTGTGGGGGGGGGCTATCTGATTTAGTGGAGAGACAATGATGTGTGTGTGTGTGTGTGTGTGTGTGTGTGTGTGTGTGTGTGTGTGTGTGTGTGTGTGTGGTCTTACTAATTTAGTGGCAAGACACTGGTGTGTGTCTGTGTGTGTCTGTGAGTGATCTTACTGATTTAGTGGAGAAACAATAGTGTGCTTGTGTGTGTGTGTGTGTGTGTATGTGTGTGTGTATGTGTGTGTGTGTGTGTGTGTGTGTGTGTGGACTTCTGATTTAGTGGAGAGACAATGGTTTGTGTGTGTGTGTGTGTGTGTGTGTGTGTGTGTGTGTGGACTTCCTGATTTAGTGGAGAGACAATGGTTTGTGTGTGTGTGTGTGTGTGTGTGTGTGTGTGTGTGTCTGTGTGTGTGGCCTTCTTGATTTAGTGGAGAGACAATGGTTTGTGTGTGTGTGTGTGGGGGGGCTATCTGATTTAGTGGAGAGACAATGGTGTGTGTGTGTGTGTGTGTGTGTGTGTGTGTGTGAGTGTGTGTGTGTGTTGATCTTACTGACTTAGTGGAGAGACAATGGTGTGCTTGTGTGGCCTTCCTGATTTAGTGGAGAGACAATTGTGTGTGTGTGTGTGTGTGTGTGTGTGTGTGTGTGTGTGTGTGTGTGTGTGTACAAGACAATGGTGTGTGTGTGGCCTTCCTGATTTAGTGTGTGAAAAAAGCACCAGTTTTTATCTGTGCACACACACACACACACAATAATGCCAGGACACAAACACTATTCTTCTGGGTATCAGTAAAAAATGTACCTAACAAATAATTATATTTCAAAAGTAAGGCATAAAATATATCACAGAACATTCAGATCTTCATGGAGTATCGTTGCCCCCTCTTTCCAGACTGTGTAAATGAATACAAAATGTGAAAAAAAAAACTTTAAAATGCACTTCAGAAAATATAGAAAGTTATGGTTTCTTCAAAAAGTTGAAGAGTAAGGCAAAATGTGAGAAAAGGAAGAAAAAAGTAATGTGAATTTTATAGGGAGCCCAAGAAGGTGGGAATCAGAGGGGTGGGTTGAAGGGTGTGTGTTTGTGTGTCTGTGTGAGATCTTCCTGATTTAGTGGAGACACAATGGGGTGTGTGTGTGTGTGTGTGTGTGTGTGTGTGTGTGTGTGTGTGTGTGTGTGTGTGTGTGTGTGTGTGTGTGAGTGGCCTTCCTGATTTAGTGGAGAGACAATGGTGTGTTTGTGCGTGGTGGTGGTGGGGGGGGGGGCTATTTGATTTAGTGGAGAGACAATGGTGTGCTTGTGTGTGTGTGTGTGTGTGTGTGTGTGTGTGTGTAGGGGGTGTTGAAACAGTAGGCCTAGGATGTCATTTCACCTAAAGCCAGACCTGTACATAGAGGTGCTGTAATGTATCATTGCTGCATCTAAATGCCAGTAACTGTAAGTGTCCCTTTGTGAGACAGGCCAACATAGTGTGAGACATAGGCCTGTTGTAATGTCAAGACATTGTAGCTATAGGTCTGTCTATTTACTACTCCTAAATGTTTGCAGCATGAACTGAAAGGTTGTCTAGGAGGGGTGGCAGTGACAGTGTGATACTTAGACTGGAAGTGTCTAGGGGGCCCCAACTTGGTTTGCCAGGAGCCCCCAAAATGCTAACACTGGCCCTGACCAGTCACCCTACTGTACACTTTTGGAATGTTAGAAGTAAATGGATTACCTGGGGAGACTCACAAGAACATATGGTGTCTATGAAGAATCCATATAGAAGACACCCCGGCCAAGAACCAAACCAGAGAACCTCTTGCTGTGAGGTGACATTCCTACTTACTATGCCACTGTATTGCCTCCCACCCCTCCCCCACTATTATTACTTTTAGAAAATGTATTATAATTTAGTATACAACACACCAGTTTCTTTGAAGTACCCCTGCTCCAGTTTGGGAAATTGTGAAAAACAAAATGCCATTCCAGCACTTTACAAAATGTTTTGCCATGAAAGATTCAAGTGCTGTATTCTACGCATCCTTCACATCTTCTAAAATTCTCAAATTTCCCTTTCTTCCACTGTTCCCAAAGTATTATCTTTTTTTGGTGCAAACAATATTCTGCCAAGCAATACCTTTTGTTATTAATCTTGCAAAGTTTCCTTTGTACTGTGTTTGTGCAGGATGAGCATCTACTGTGTGTGAATGTTCATTTCATGTCTCTATATGTATAACATTTCTTTTCCTTATAGAACACTTTCAATCTGACAAGACAGTACCTTACCTAAATTTGAAATAGCCAGATTTGTTGGCCAGTATTTATTCAAATTCTTAAGTTTTTTTCAGCATAAGGAGCAAAATTGGTTACACAATAATACTTACCATATTTTGTCTTTCCACTATGCTTTTGAAAAATTACTTTTGAAATTATTTATATGTCTCTACTTATTTTTGTAAGAATATTGTAACAATTCCAACTACTGTGGATAAATTCTTTTCACTGTTTTCTCTCATAGTAGATAACCCAAAGGCTAGATCATCAACTAAGTAATCCCAATGAATGTCCAGATAACCTAAGTCTGTGAGTAACACTATATTTGCACATTTCACTTACCCAGATCAGTCCTGTTCACCAAACATGGTTCACTAACCCAGCTTAAGTCATTCTCCAGCCATCATCTTTAGCACTGTACAGCAGACCTCCCTCATCAGTGTGGGTCTGTAAACTAACACTGCTTTTATGCCAGTCATCCTGGAATATCCTCACATTGTTAGCCTAAATTCATCAATGCCTGACCACATGAGAACACCCTTCATCCAGCAGCACTCTGAATACTTAGTTTTGTGGTACAGTATATTATGACCCCAAAACAACCTGCTAGGAATTAATATGGTGTCATGCTTATGTTTTTGTGACTAGCTTCTCTCCCTTGATGTATTTCATGGCCAGAAAGTATGTTGCAATTCAAATTTGGTGTGATCAGGTAATGTTTCTGTATTTGTCTATAAAATGTAATATACCTCTTTCCCCTTAGCAACAAGCAGTTTGTAAGAGACAGAGTTAGTCTGTTGATACAATGCTTGTAGTAATCCATGCAGTTCAGTTATTGTGTGACAAAGCTTACAGAAAGTAAAGAGGAAGAGAACGGGGCAGCATGTAGTTGTCCCCAAAGGCTTAATAAATAACACAGAGAGAAAAGATGTAAACTCCATGACATCTCTACTGCAGACTGAATTCTCTGGAACTTGTGTGTACAGCATGAAGCCTACTACATATTATCATTAAAGGAATGTACCCCATGACCAACATTATTAAAGGCTGTAAATATATCCGAGTTTATGACAACGAATGAATTATGGCAAACTGATTACGGTAAGTTTCAATGTTTGGGAGTACAAAGGCTGACAGCATCACATATGACTAGCTAGCAAAGATCCTTTATAGTTCTGTCTTTTGGCAAGCAGACTCCATGCCGAGTAGTTAATATTCCTGTTAAACTGTTCATGTAATGGGTATGTGACACCTCTTACAATAAGAGAGAAAGTTTTTCTAACTTTGCTGGGTAATCGATGTTCTTTAAGCATGTGATTTTCCTATTAGTTTATTTGCATCCTTTCTAGTCATTTTATTTGATCACGGTAATATACACAGAATGATCCACTGTATTCTCGGTATCGGATTTATTAATTTCGATACTATAATTTGTTAAGGTTTGTTTTCTTGAAGGTAAAACTTAATATGCATTCAGAAAACATTTACAATTTTTTTTCATGTCCATTACCTTTACAAAACATTACACACTTTTCTTTACTTCAACTTCTTGTTTCACTCACATTTTGTTTTTCTTACGTACTTTTTCTCAGTTAATGCTTTTATTTATGTACTAAGAATTTTCATCGCTCTGCAGACATCCACAACTTTGAATAACATTGTCTGTTTTTCCCTCCTCTAATTTTTCCAAATGCTTAGCTTTTTTACATACCTTGACAGGAATGGACTCTATTCCTAGGTCAGGGCATAATTAAAGTTCATAAATGTTTCAGTTAATAGCTTGCCTCTTGTTTTATCATTTTTTTATCCCACAAATTATGCTACCTGCTGTTATATAATCCTGAAGGTCACCAAATTTGGTCATTAGTTGTATTTTTCAGTTCAGCAGCACGTGTATCTGGTTACTATAAGGCACTGAGCTCTAGTAAAGAAGAAAGTTTAATAAATTGCACCATTTTGTTTTCAATGATGTTTAATTAAATATTCATTGTATAATACTGTTCACTGTTTCGACAGGATAAGTTAATCAGCAGCACATGTATCTGGTTACTGTAAGACAGTGAGCTCTAGTAAAGAAGAAAAGTTTAATAAATTGCACCATTTTGTGTACAATGATGTTTAATTAAATATTCATTGCATAATACTGTTCACTGCATTGACAGCATAAGTTAAATCTGTTTTGAAGATGGCAGTTTTCATGAGCTCCGTAGGCCACTGGCTGTCTCTGATTGATGTACCCACACTCTGTACCTGGGTTACTGTTACCCACTTGGCATTACATAAATTAATTCTCTCCTTGGATGAATGATTGTACTGGTTATCATAGTGGTACTGATTATCATGGTGGTACTGGTTGTCTTAGTGTTACTGGTTGTCATAGTGGTACTGGTTATGGTGGGTACTGGTTTTCGTAGTAGTACTAGTTATTTAGTTCTTGACAAATGAAGATTGTAGCATGACTTCTTTTCCCTGGCTATGTGGTATAGAGGAATAAAGCCCCAGTTATGAGCCAGACAAATTCAGTTCAATTAGCAGCTTGGGCACAGGAAGGGACCAGCATGGAGAGGGTAGGACTGAGAGAAAATGATGGTCTGCTCACTCTGGAGGAGGTGTGATAGTCCTGAGGCCATTTAGTTACATGCAATAAAACAACCATAACTGGAGATGTTACTTGACCAGTGACCATAGCCCTAATTCGTATGAGGTTGGAGGGCATAGTAGACCATTGCAGTGATGTGGATGACCGTATGCACCACCAAGGGTGAGGCTAGGACCTAATTAAAAAAAAAAAACACTCCAATGGCTGCAATACAAATGAATAGACTGATTGATTGCAGTGGCAGGAAGGCAGCAGGGGCATAAAAGCATAGAAAAAGAAAGATGGCTTTGTGAAATCTACTTCATGAAATCTGGAATATTCCTTCATTTTTACTTTTTCAAAGATTTCTTTTTGTCAGGTAAATAGCTTGTCACTGTGCATTGTTAAATTAGCAAAACGTATTCTCGAGGCGGGATGAATATGTCACGTGCTATTAAAAATAGTAATGATAATCAAGATCATTCATTGTTCTTAGACCAAATGTGTCAACATGCAATCAGCCGTTCCTTTCTATAGACCTCTAATTGCAAGATCCAGTGGAAGAAGGAGTCTGACAGAGCAAAACTGCAAACAGAAATGAAAAGGAAAAGTCACCGTACCGTAGGTGAAAATAATCCGTCTCCTCTAAAAAAAAAATAATAAAATGTGTCATTAAGTTATTTGAAAATGTGTTTTTTGACTGCTATTTTGAGTTCATTTATCCACCATAAAATAAAAAATGCACTAGTTATATTTTGTCAAAATATCAGCTCTGAGTGTGGAACATGCAATGTATAAATGTGTTAATGAGTGCAGAAAATGAAATGAGAAAATGTTGAGAACATTAAAATCCAATTAACAATTTTCCTACATGGTCAGCATATCATGACTGCATGCACTGCCCAGCTAAATTCACAGATTACCTGTCATATATATTTTTTGTTATGCTTCACTGGTTCATAAATTTGTCTTCCTTCTCACCTTCCCACACTTGGCTAAACAAAGCACACAGCTAGAGGAACTATTGTGACAAAGCAACAGAAATCAGAGGGGACCTTGATATTCCATCCGGGCTTTTATCTTTCTGAATCTTCTTATACAACCGGGCTTACTTAAAACAGCAGTAAGTGCAAGATCAAAAATTAAGTACATGCATTCTTGCTAAGGCAAAGTAATAAGCTAGCATTGTTTCACTGCTTCATATCGCAGTCAAAAATAGAAACAAGTGTTTCATTTTAATGCCACTTTTAACCTTTGTGTTGTCTTCTTAAAGATACATGGAAAACAAGTAAGACCTGTGTGCAGTTGTGCAGGGCTAGTGAGTCATCTAAATCCTATATCCCAGTCCTGGAAGATTCATAAAGGCATCTGTGCACAGTGAAGGAATAACATACACAGCTTTGTTCCTAAGGAAGCTCGGGTACACAGTTTGTATGGAAATGAGGATACATGGTGTAGTTTGCAATTCATAAACCTGTGACTCATGGACAACACTGTCGAGTACGGACAGGGAATTTTGGCAGTATGTAAAATACAACTGCCTTATGCCAGAATTCCAAGAAATACAATGTCTTGCTTAAAATGACTTTCCATTAAGCATATAAAAATAATAAGGGAATGCAAAGGCACATCCCAAAGGTAAATGCAGTTCCCACAAGCACACTGTCGGAACCAAACCTGGTCTAATTATAACAGAGTGATAAAACTGAGCTCCAGCAATGGGAACTGCATCTGTTCCACAATACCTTCATGAGCATATCTGTTAATAGGTTCATAGGTTGGTACTAGGCTATCAGCCCTAGGGCCTGTACAAGCCTAGCCATAACAATTCCCTGGCTATTTCTTCCCACACGATTTACTTCCCTGGACCCATGTCTAGAACTTTGTTGGCCTGTACTTCAGAGAAGTAGATGCCAAACGAGAGCGGTCCCAGGACTGAACCCTGAGGTACTCCACTTGTCACTTGTCTGGAGCTGGATTTGGAGTCGGCTACTTTTACAGTGTGGATTCTATCAGTAAGCCAGTTAGCAACCCACTGGGTGATGTAGGAATTAATGCCCAGCTTAGTAAGTTTATCTATAATTCCAGAGTGGGGGATGGTGTCAAAGGCTTTGGCAAGGTTAAGATAGGCTGTGTGGACCACCTTAACCTTGTCTATGGCTCTGGAGACTGATTTGAAGAAGTCAGTCAGGTTCAGGAGACAAGATCGGCCCTTCACGAACCCAAACTGGGTGGGGTCCAGTGTGGCAGCTTCAGTTGAAACCTTTATGAATCAGTGACTGACACTGGAGTGGAGTACTGCTGAGTATAGCTTTGCTATCTCTCCTGTATAGAATTTCAACTACAGCACTCAGAGGATATGTGAATTCCCAGCCCTATATATGATAGAGTACCAATGTCTGTACGCCACCAGAAAAAACAACATGCTATACTACTATATACCAGGCCTTGATGGTGCAGCGGTTAGTGTTGTCACCTCACAGCAAGAGGTTCTGTGGTTCGATTCTCAGCTGGAGTGCCTTCTGTGTGGAGTCTGCATGTCCTCCCTGCAGACAAGTGAGTTTTAAAGACATGCAGGTAGGTGCATGTGTGTATGGGTGTGCCTTCTATGAAGGTTGGGTGCCGGGCTGGCAACCTGACACCATGAAAACACCACTGCCAATCAATCTGCAGACCGGTGAGCCACTGTGGCAACCCCTAACTGGGAACAGCTGAAAGACATTGCTTTTATACTGCCATATACCAGCTGTTAAGTAAGCAGTACTGCCCCTAACAGCGCAACAAAAAAATAAAGTCACGGTTAATAACACTCATCTACTTCCCCTAGCATATTTTTAAGCTACATCCTGTAAAGTCTACATAAAGTAAGACATGACAGGTTAACTGTCCACTGCACTGAGTTTAAGTGAGATAAATGTTTGCAATCAGAAATCATGCTGCAAGAAGGATTGTAAACAGTGGGCCATTGCGATTACTTTACTTCTTTCTATTGCCATCTTAGTAAGACATAATTTTCTGAAGAATTGAGTAGATCGAGAAAGCTAATTGCAGTATGTATAATAGTGATAGTCCAACATTTTACCCAAAGTATTTAATAAAATTCAGGATGATACGTGGAGCAGACATAAATCTCAGTATCTTGGCTCTGACAGTTGCTAACATTTTGACTGTGCAAAAAAAACAATGTACCAACCATATCAGAGCTCTGACCACTGTGGAACAGCAGCACAAATTACCTGTATGAATTGTACTCTTGTCTGGAAAGCAGACCACTCACAAAGCTCCCACTTATAGTACTTCTAACAGTGGTTTGTTTTAATTTTATTTTCTAAATTTGTTAATTGGGGTAACCTACTGGATCCAAGTCTCCTTTTTCAGGAACAACACAGAGGTACTGACTGGTTATGAGGCTTGCTTAGAATCAAACAGGTAGGCAAATTGGGGTGGAAGGTACCAAATATTGTACTCTTTTATTACAGAAAGCCATTAACAGTTTGGAGCTTTAATTCTTTGTGCGCCTGTAAATATGTGGATGTGTCTCACGAGAAATCCAGTTAATAAATTTCTGTTTCTCAGCAGAAATAAGACATTCCTTATTAATTATTTCAATTATTTATTGCGTTAATTATCTTTAATTTTTTTACATTTTCATGTTCTGTTAGACTTGTTTGAAGCATCTTACAGCAGTAGAAGTTAACAGGGCTTAACAGCTAAAATGGAAATGAAACGCACACAAAACTGCCACAAAGAACTCCAGGACTTACACCCAATAATAGTAAAGTTTATATTATGTGATGGTTAAGTGCTTTTGTCCTCATATAATTATAATGGACTTCATCAGAATGGAGGAAAAAACCTTAAGGTACTTTATAGGTTCATAGGAGATTACTAGGCTTATGGCTCTAGGGCCTTTACAAGCCTAGCTGTGTAATAACCTGAATACCCTTACTGACTACAGTTAGATGATCATTGTTAGCTGGGCAATTCTGTGATCAGCACTGACTGCCCCTGTCCATGAGGGATATAAATGCCACACTGTGGGTAAATTTATGATCACCCATCCAGTTGTCAAGGTTGCGCTTGAATAGTGTCATTGAGGTGCGCTGCTTCACATGGAATGGGAGCTTATTCCAGAGGAGTGGCAATCGCTGGGAGATACATCTGTCTCGCCAACATGTTCTATTAATATCACAGGCTAGGTTGAGATCCCTGGAGTGAGTTATTCTTGTACCATTTGATTTGCAGATGTACAGCATCTCCATTAGGTCAGGGTCCGAGACTGCTTTGTAGGCCAGGCACAGGTCACCTCTCAGCAGCCTGTATGATACAGATGATGGTGACAGAGCTTTCAGTTTTTCCATGTATGTCATGTTTTGGAGGCCCTGTATTCTCTTAGTTAGAAATCTCTGTGGTTTCTCCAGTTGCTGCAGGTGTCTAATGAGGTACATAGAGAAGGGATCATTGTACTCAATTAGTGGTCTGATAAGGGTTGAATGGAGCTACAACCTCCTTGGTCTTGGATGTGATGCCCTTATTTATGAGATGCCCAATGTAGAATGCTTTTCTTGCCACTACAGAAACATGGTGATCAAAGTTTAGATTGCTATCAACCTATGTTCCCAAGTCTTACACCACTGAGTTTATGCTTAGAGGGATGCTATCTATATTATAATTAGAAGGGGCTACTTTGCCAAAGGGGATAATGAGGCTTTTTTGTATTAAATTGTAGTCTTTGAGTTTGGCGCCAATCATTAGTCTGTGTCAGCCCTTCCTGTAATATGTTAACTTTGTTGTGGGACTCTGTGATTGCACGAGACTCTGTGATTGCACCCAGTTTACAGTCATCTGCAAACTTCGTAAGCCACAGGCCATCTACCTTCACCTGGACTTCAGACAAATAGATTCCAAACAGTAGAGGGCCCATCACAGATCCTTGTAGTACCTCACTGATAACTGGTCTACTGGTGGAGGTGGACTCCCCAACTTTGACCATGTGCATTCTGTCGGTGAGCTAGTTTGCTACCAATCTAGTAATGTATGGGTTAATCCCCAGCTGAGAGAGTTCCTCTAGGATACCTGAATGGGGGATTGTATCAAAGGCCTTAGCTAAATCAAAATAGATGGTATGTACTGTCTACCCACATCCAGGGCTTTGGTGACATTCTGAAAGTAGTCCACTAGGTTTAATAAACAAGATCTACACTTGATGAAACCAAACTGAGTCTGGTCAGGGGTTTGAAGCTCACCTGTGCCCTTGTGGATAAGGTCCATGATGTTTCTTTCCATGCCCTTGCAGATAAGGCTGGTTAGGCATATGGGCCAGTAGTTTCCAGGGTCAGTTGATGGACGTCCTTTGTGCAGAGGATTACTGATGTTCTTCATGTTTCACTGTTTGCAGTCCTCACATATGGGTTATCCAGCTCCCGGTAGCCCTCAGTCGGCCCGAATACCAGAGTCCTTGGTATATGACGTCGGCTGCCGCCGGTTGTAAAACTGATGTCAGTGCGTCAGGTATAAAGGGAGGCAGCCGACTCCATTTCCTCAGTTTTTCTTGCCTTAACTGTCAGGAACCCAAAAGAAGGCGAACTCAGAAATGGAAGCACCCTGGTCACATGTCATACAAAAGATAAAAATCTATAGTCTGTGCCTTAGGAAAAAAGGGGGAATGGAGGGTGGGAAACCAGGACTGCAATAGTGAATACACTTAAACATCTACATTTATGGTAAGTGTACACAACTATACTATGTTCTTCATGTTTCACTGTTGCAGTCCTTACATATGGGTTGATTCCCAAAGCCCAGTAAGAAGACAAAGGGGGGAGGAAGGATCACAGATTAAGGGTTGGTAAGGAGGCCCTGCAAACCTGCAGAGGCAAAACCAGCCCTGGATTTAGAAAACAAAGGAAGATTGTAATGCTTTGTGAGAGTATGGACAAACGACCAAGTAGCTGCTTCTAGAGTGTCCTAAGTAGGCACAGCTCTCAGAAAGGCTGCAGAAGTAGAGGCTTCTCTAGTAGAATGGGTCGTAAAACCCTGAGGGGGAACCTTCTCATGCTGCAGGTAAAATTGAATACAATGAGCAATCCATTTAGAGATGGTTTGTTTTGAAATAGCTTTACCCTGAGCCCCAGGAGCAAAACTAACCAATAACAGTTCAGATTTTTGAAAGGACTTAGTCCTGTCTAAGTAAATTCTCAGCTGTCTATGCACATCAAGAGAGTGCAAAATCGTTTCCCCTTTATTTTGGGGATTATTGAAAAATGTAGGCAGGTGAATAGACTGGTTAAGGGTTAAACTGGAAACCAGTTTAGGCATAAAGGAGGGATTGGTTCTCAGAGAAACCTGATCTGAGTTAAAAATAATGAAAGGTTCTACTGCCATTAAGGCTTGCAGCTCAGATACCCTTCTAGCTGAAGTAATAGCTAAAAGGAAAGCAGTCTTCCAGGATAGAAACTTCAAATCTGCAGAGGCAGCTGGTTCAAAGGGAGGCAGAGTAAGTTTTCTAGGGCAAAATTACGATCCCAAGCAGGAGTAGGAGCTCTTCTGGCAGGCATAAGATTACTAGCTCCCCTCAGGAACTGCTTCATCAAGGGGTGAGAAAAAATGGGTTGCTCAAAAGAACAATGAGCTGAAATTGCTGAAGCGTGAATTTTGATTCAAGGAAAGTCCACCATTAAACAATCCTGCTAGGCAGTCAAGAATGAGTGAAAGAGAAGGATGAGAAGAGTCTTCTCCTTTAGCTAGCATCCAAGAGCAAAATCTTTTCCATTTATCTGCATAGGGTTTTCTTATGCTAGGCCTCCTGGCCTCATGAAGAACTTCAACCACATGTTGGGAAAGATTTAAAGTATTAGCCAGGCAGTTAAATGCGGAGTTTGAAGATAAGGATGAAGGAACCCCCCTTGAAGATGAGGATGAAGGAACCCCCCCACACACACACACGAACCAACAGATCTGGTACCAGGGGAAGATGCCAAGGCTGAGCCTGGGGAAAGGCTGCAAAATAGGGGATACCAGTGCTGCCTGGGCCAATCTGGAGCTATCAGAATAGCCTTTGGTTTTTCATCCCTTATCTTTAGTAGCACTCTGGGAAGAAGAGGCAGAGTAGGGAATGCATAAACTGAGATGTGTCCATGGGAAGGACAATGCATCCACCTTCCAAGCTTTGTTGTGAAACTCCATGGTGCAGAAGGTTGGGAGGAGATGATTGGTGAGAGAGGAGAAAAGATCCACTTGTGGGGTTCCCCAATGATGAGTGATGTGATAGAAAATATCCCTGTTTAGTTGCCACTCATGAGGATCCAGAACATGTCTGCTCAAATGATCCGCCAAGGAGTTCAGCCTCCCTGGAAGATACTGGGCTACTAGATGTAAGCCCATGGATGCTGCTATGGACCATAGTCTCATGCTTTGTCTGCACAAGGGGTAAGAGTGAGTCCACCCCTGCTTGTTGATGTACCACATGACTGTGGTATTGTCTGTCCTGATCAGCAGAGTCCCAGGGTAGGGTAGGTCCTTGAAAGCCAGCAAGGCCTGCTGCACTGCCATCAATTCTAGTTTATGTGCAGATGAATCTGCTGGGCCCTCAATGCCCCTGCCCTCCAGATGAGCCCTCCATGCAACATCTGAGGCATCTGTGGTGAGAGTCTGGCTGGCAGGTGGTGGGCGGAAAGGTAGACCCTTGTTCTGAGAACAGGTTGTCGCCCACCAGAGGAACTCCATATGTAGACAGGGAATCGGGAAGAATCCAGTCTAAGTCCTGTGTGTGTTGACACCAAAGATTCTTGAGGTACCATTGAAGTTTTCTCATATGCAGCATTGCATATGGGATCATCAAAATACATGAAGCCTTGAATCCCAGTGCTTGCAGGAATTGCCTTGCAGAGAGCTGGGTCATGCTTGCCAAGTTCATGAAGTAAGCGGAGAGATCTTCTTGCTTCTATTGAGGGAGGAATACCATCTGGGTGGCTGTATTCAGACACGTTCCCAGGAAAACAATCTCCCTTGAAGGAACCAACTTTGACTTCTTTTCGTTGAGAGTGTAACCCAAAGAGGTGAGGGTGTTCTTCACAAAATCCATATCCTTACAATACAATATTTTCTTATATATGCTTGTATATATTTTATAAAAATCTGGTGAGGGGTTTTGAATTGCTTTGTTAATATGTTTATACTTTGACCCAGCAATTTTAGCTGTCAGTAGTTTATATGACATTAAGATTGTTATTATGATTATGCTGTATGATGTTTTAGTCTTGATGGTATAAATACAGGCGTTAATTGGATTTGGTTCTGATGAAGTCCTTTATAATTATATGAGGAT
>NC_056726.1:659856005-660061005 GCF_019279795.1 Protopterus annectens | reverse complement strand
GCTCTGTGGTTTTAATGAATCGTGATGATTACGTGAAAGCTATGTATTTATTTCTTGATGATGGGAATGCCTTCAAGTGTATCTCTCCCTTAGAGATTAAGAAATGTATGAGTAAGGTTAATATGTTTATATATGACTAGACATTAAGAAATGTATCAGTAAGGTCAATATGTTTATATATGACTATACATTAAGAAATGTATCTGTAAGGTTAATATGTTTATATATGACTAGACATTAAGAAATGTATCCGTAAGGTTAATATGTTTATTTATGACTAGACATTAAGAAATGTATCCGTAAGGTTAATATGTTTATATATGACTAGACATTAAGAACTGTATCAGTAAGGTCAATATGTTTATATATGACTAGACATTAAGAACTGTATCAGTAAGGTCAATATGTTTATATATGGCTAGACATTAAATGTATCAGTACGGTCAATATGTTTATATATGACTATACATTAAATGTATCAGTAAGGTTAATATGTTTATATATGACTAGACATTAAGAACTGTATCAGTAAGGTTAATATATTTATATATGACCTTCAGATTAATGGAGACGTTGATCTTATAGGGTTCATAGGTTTGTACTAAGCTAACTGCCCTTTCGAGCCATTTTAAGCTTAGCCAATTATCCCCTGTGAGAGTCAAACCCTGCACCTTATGTTTGTAAGGCAAATACCTTAACCATTAGGCCACCTTTCATTTCTTTACTGTACCCTGCCCAGTTGTTCCACAGCTGTATGGGCTGCCCAAAATACATAAATGTCAATATAATCCTCCCATGTGACCAATTGTATCTGGCAATGGTTGGTTAACAGAACCAATCTCTATTTATTTACAGAGGCAACTGCACCCTTTTTTGTTAGGTTGTGAGAATGTGTTAAAAGACGCAACAGATTTCATCATGAAATGTAGGAAGTGGTATGATAGTCTAAATGTCACTGAGTTATCTCGGGGTGAATATTTATTTGTTACCCTTGATATTTCATCCTTGTTCACAGTGATCCCTAACAACCTTGGAATTGAGTCCATCAGAGAGTTTTTGACTAGCATGGCTACTATGCCTGCTAGGCAGATAGAGAATATTTGCTCTTTATTAGATTTGGTTCTCACTACGAATGTCTTTTTGTATGATGAGAAGCTTTTTCTACAACTCACTGGTGTTGCAGTGGGCATATCTGTGGCCAATACCTATGCCAATCTCCATCAGTGGGAAACCAAATATGTGTGTAGTGATGCCAATCTGTTAAACAACGATGTTTGCTTCTATCAGCATTTTGTTGATGATTGCTTCCTTATCTGGAAGGGGTCTATCGATGATCTGTACTCCTATTTAGATTATTTGAATGGCACAACTACATTTCTTGAGTTTAAAATGATATTCTCTGAAACCAGTATTACCTTTTTGGATTAATGTATAGAACTAAAGGAGGGTTTAATTTGTACAAATATACATAAGAAAGAAGTATGTGCTGGTAGATACCTTCATAGGAACAGCATGCATGCTCCGCACATAATTAAAGGGATAGTCACTGCGCAGTTTAGTAAAGGCAGTCGGCTTAATACAGATGATGGTGTTTTTTTAAAACAGATGGAGGATATGAAGATGGACTTTCGACATAGTGGTTATGATTCAACAATTCTCTGTGATACAATGGGTAAAATTGCAAGAGATAGGGCTGTGTCACTTAAACCAACTTTCAGTATGCTAAGCGAATCTGATACATATATGCGTTGGGAGACTGATGTGGGGGGTTCACATAGAGTTAGATATGTGACAACGTTTAATATTAATACCCAGGCAGTTAAGCACATTATTGAAAAGAATTGGGTAATTTTGAGGGTGGCTGATGTTAGGAATGTGTTAGATTCCAAACCCTTCTTTTCTTATAGGAACTTAAGAAATTTGAAAAGTAGATTGTGCTACAAAGATTTTAGCCGTAAACACATCCCGCAACTTAATACAAGGGTGGGTACATTTTGTTATATGGACTGCACTTGCTGTGATGATATTCTAGGTAAAGGCAGTGATATTTTCACCCACCCTGTTACTGGACGTGTCTACAACTTTAAGCTGTTCGCTAACTATATTAGTACTAATGTGGTTTATTTGGCTACTTGCTTCCAATGTACTTCATTCTCTGTAGGAAAGACCACGAGAAGACTAAAAGACGGTATTATTTATTTATGTATTTATTGACATTTGTTAACCGGGTTAGTCCAACTGGGATTTTGTCCCATTTTCAGTGGAGACCCAAGAAGTAAAGCTCCAGATAGTACAATAAAACATCATAGTAGTAGACAAGCACAGCAAACAATAGAAATAAAACTAGCATTACTGTAGTAAACAATAGAAAACAACACTAACAGTTAAACAACAGCAATTTTTTTATATATATATATTTTTTTCAAGAAAATACTATGTAGCTGTACATGTGAGGCAGAGTGCAGAGTGTGAGAAGGATCAACTGAGAGTGATTCCAGTGTGGGGGGAGGAGAGAACTATGTAGGGTCATAGCAGGGGCAGATTCTGGAATTGAGTAAATGTGTCTTAAGTTTCTTTTTATTATTGAACATAAGTCTGAGATCAGGAGGAATAATGATAAGAATGCACTTTATAAGCACATTTTATCTTGTGGTAGCATGCATAGGTTTAAATAATAATTTCTTAGAAGTCAAGGAATTTGAATGGATTTTGAGGCTAGCTGCTGATCATCCACCTGGCCTTAATACTGCTGTTACCTTAAAGCCCATTCTACTGAGGCTACAGCAGAGTACATTTTGATTGTAAAAAATTTTCTATATGTGTCCCTTAACAATATTTTTGTGTGTTTTATTTTTTATATGTACTTCTATGTTACTTTTAAATTT
Organism: Protopterus annectens; assembly: GCF_019279795.1. Taxonomy (NCBI): domain Eukaryota; kingdom Metazoa; phylum Chordata; order Ceratodontiformes; family Protopteridae; genus Protopterus; species Protopterus annectens. The sequence continues at coordinate 660,058,120 of NC_056726.1, read as the reverse complement.
TGTATTTTTTAAAATAATCTGTTTGTGATTTTATATGTTGTTGTCATTTGATCGGCTGGCTGCAATCACATGACTTTTCTTGGCTCCTATTTAAACTCTAACTCGTGTTTTTGATTTTGTATTTAGCATTGAGGAAGGGTGTAGACCCAAAAGTTTTGCTGATGCTTTTTGTATTAAAAGTTTTTCTCAGCGTGGTTGTATTCTACTGTTGCTTTTCTGTTTCCAGTACTACAGTGGGTGCTTGTTTTTAAATTTTGATGAACACACTTTTGTTGGAATGTCCTAGTATTATTTGTTCATGGTTTCATAGGTTCATAGGTTCATAGGTTCATACTAGGCTATCTGCCCAAGGGCATTTATAAGCCTAGCCCATAGTTATGTGGCTTTCGCCACCCTTTTAGTTTGAATAAAAACTATGCCTATTATTTTGCTGTGCCTCTGTCAAGCAGTGACACTGAAGTAATCCCTGGGGTATATCTGCGATCTCCCATCCATTGGTCAAGATTCCTCTTGAACAAGGCCAGCGAGGTGCTCTGCCTCACATGTACCGGGATTTTGTTCCACAGCATAGGGAGTCTCTGGGTGATGAATCTGTCCCTCCAGCACTTTCTATTTATAACTGTGTCAAGGTTTAAGTCTCCCGCCCTTGTGGTTCTGAGGGATCTAGATTTTTTGAGGTGAAGCATATTCATCAAATCTGGGTTTGACATGGCCTTATATGTCAGGCACAGGTCACCTCGGAGCAAGCGGTATGAGACTGAATAGAGCTGGAGTTCTTTCAGTCGGGCAGCATAAGACATATTTTTGAGACCCTTTATCCTTTTGGTGAGGAACTTTTGGGGCATTTCAAGCTGCAGCAGGTGTCGGGTCAGATACATTCCGAATGGGGCATTGTACTCAATCATAGGTCTAATGAGTGATGAGTACAGGGGGACGATGACCTCCCTTGATCTAGATGTGAATCCCTTCATGATCAGGTGGGCAATATAGAAGGTTTTCCTAACTACTTTAGCAACATGAGTATCAGACGAAAGGCTACTGTCAACCTGGGTCCCCAGATCCCTGATGACTTCTTCTGTGCTCAGTGGATTGCCACCTATATGGTAGCTAGGGGTAACCTTGTTTTTTCCGAAGGGTATGACTATGCATTTCTTGGCGTTTAACTTCAGGCCATGGCTCTGGCACCAGTTATCTGTTTCTGTGAGGCCCTTTTGAAGGATATCTGTGTCAGATGTGTTTTCGACTATGGCGCCCAGTTTGCAGTCATCCGCAAACTTTGTCAGCCATAACCCTCCTGTGTTTGCTTGTACTTCAGAAAAGTAGATGCCGAACAAGAGTGGACCCAGGACTGAGCCCTGTGGGACACCACTTGTGACAGGCTTTGAGTCTGACATGGCTCCAGCAACTCTGACCCTGTGGGTTCTGTCAGTTAGCCAGTTTGCAACCCATCTTGTGATGTATGGGTTTACATTCAAGCTGATGAGTTTTTCGATGATACCTGAGTGGGGTATTGTGTCGCAGGCCTTTGCCAGGTCGAGGTAGGCTGTATGGACTGCCTTTCCCTCATCAATGGCCTTGGTGACTGTCTCGAAAAAGTCAACCAAGTTTAAGAGGCAGGATCTGCCTTTGACAAAGCCAAACTGGGTTGGATCCAAAGTCTGCAAGTTCCCTATGTCTTTATTTATGAGTTCCATTATGATCCTCTCCATGACTTTGCAGATAAGGCTTGTCAAGCTAATGGGGCAGTAATTTCCAGGGTCGGTGGAGGCACCGCCCTTATGAAGTGGGACCACAGTCGCCGTGCGCCACTCCTTGGGTACGTATCCTGAGGTGAGGCTAAGATTAAACAGCTGTCCTAACTGTGGGTTTAATTCCTCGTTGAGTTCGTGAAGCACACAGCTGGGGACACCATCCGGTCCCATGGATGCTGTGTTTTTTGCCTTAGTGAGAGCAGTTCTCACCTGGGCGTTGGAGATGTTTGGGGGGCTACAATCCTCTGGTATAGATATCCCTCCTTTTGGGGGGGGGGGAGTTTGCACTGAACCTGTCAGACAGTATGTTGGCAATGTGTAAAGGTTCAGTAATTTTCACATAATTTTGAACTAGTTCTGAGCATATCTGGGAGTTTCTTCCTAGGTTTCTAACATAGCTAAAGAAGGCCTTATGATTGTCTTTTGAGTCCTTGGCGATTTTTCTCTCAAAATTTGCCTTGGATGATTTTATGAGAGCTCTTAGTTTTTTACTTATGATGATCAAAGGTGTCTTACCTTTCAAGGATTTTGCTCTATCTTGTAGTAGCTTCCTCCTTTTGTTGTAGAGCTTGTTTATGGCTGGGGTCCACCAGACTGGACGCTTGCCTTTGGTACAGAGAGTCTTAGTTTTGTTTGGGATTGCCTGATCCATGCAGTCCTGTAGGTGCTGGTAGAAGGCATTTGTAAGTGATTCAGCGGTTTGAGTAATGTTTACCACTGGTTCAGGGGCCTTAAAGGAGACCACACTAGTTTTTAGAAGTGTGAAGTCGGCTTTTGAGAAGTTTTTCACTGTGGTCTTTTTTGTTTCAGGTGGGGACGGGATGAGGACCTCCAGGGAGATTAGTTTATGATCTGATCTCACCAGTGAGGGGTATACTTTCGGTGTTGAACATTTTGATCCCATGTTCGTGATGATGAGATCAAGTATGTTTTCTCCTCTTGTGGGGATGGTGACTAGTTGTTCCATGGCATTTGAGTTTATGAACTCCAGGAATCTTTGGGTTAGAGTGTTTGGGCTTGAGTAGTGTTCCCAGTCTATATTAGGGTAGTTGAAGTCACCTAGTATGATGGTGTTTGGAGATACATTTATCCCCTCCAATGTTTTGCCATATGAGGTTCCTGAGTTTGAGAGGGTGGCCTGTAACATGCTACAAATTGCAGAGCAGTCTTGCCTATGGTTAATTGCACCTGGATGGTCTCCGATGCATCGTGCGTTGCCACCAACCTTGAGGTGTGGGTGTCCTTTATGAATATGGACACCCCCCCTCCTTTCTTGGTGTTGTCCGGATTTTGGGGCCGGAACGCATGATATGAGGTGAGACCTGTTAGTGCTGGGGTGCTCTCAGGAGCCTTGAACCAGGTTTCTGTCACAGCACAGGTAATATTAAAATACATGTTGCATTAATTTTTGTGTATGAATTTGTGCTCTTAAACACTTTTTAATATTAATGTACGTTTAATTATTTTTAAGATAATTATTGTTTATGCATTTTATTTTTTTCAGCATTTTTTCATATCAAATTCACTTTTTCATTACTTACCTTTCAGGTGATCTTGATCTTGCAGAATGCCTCTAATTTTGTCAGGGACATTTGCCCTGCCTGTCATAAAATGATTAATTTTATAGTAAATCACTGAGGATTATAGACAGTCAAGAGAAACCTTGACGGGTGGATGGGTAACAGAAAATTTACCCTGGGGATCACTGCACTGGCTCTGCTGGACAGTGGAGCAGGGAACTAATGGCTGTGCTGGACAGTGGCACAGGGAACTAATGGCTCTGCTGGACAGAGGCACAGGGAACTAATCTAAGGGGGTGGCAAACGCTAACACATTCTGGCTAGGCTTATAAATGCCCTTGGGCAGATAGCCTTTACCTATGAACCTATAATGGTAAACTTTCAGGTTTCACACCTTGAATTGTTCAGAATATTATTTTGTTTTGCGCTGGCTCCCTTCTTGACAGTGAAGCCTCCATCCCAGCATTTGCAAACAGCCCGTTCATCATCTGAGCCAACAGCATCTCTGACTATGGGACTGGTCTAACCCGCAGGTGATGATCAAGCTACAAGAAAGTTGCTGAGGGATCATGTTTTTTTTCTAAAACCTAACCCATCACTCAGCATGATGTCCTCACATCAGGTTTGGAAGACTGAGAAGCAGATAGAGAGTATGCTCCCCCTTGGGGTGTAAGGCAGCCACCCCTACTCTGCTTTCTTCCACAACCCAGATCCAGCATTTCCACTGAGTTCTGGCCTCCATCAGAGTTCAATAAAGGACCTTCCCTCACCCTCTCTACCATCCAAGATGGAAGCACACACAACCTCCCTACCTCATCATCAAGTGCTTCTAATCAAACTCTTTTTTTTACCTGGATCATAGTCAGGGCTTCATCCCTCTAACCACCAGTCAGGTTCAGAAAAAAAATGTTCTGTGAACTTCTCAAGTGAATTAGTTAAATTTAAATTTCTCCCTGGTTTGGGGCCTTTGTTTTCACTGATGTAATTTTTGTCTCCGACCATGGTTCTTTAGCAAAGAAGTTGAGAGTTATGATTGTAAGTCATCCTTCAACAAGCAAAAAACCTATAGAGATATCTTTGTTACTTAGGCTTCATGTATAAACTCAGCTAATCACTATACTCTGAAATTAGTTTGTTATTCTGAAGTGCTCAGCTCTTTCTCCTAGTTTGTCTGTGATTTATTCATGGTACTAGGATACTTTAGCTAGTGTTGCTCTACTTGTATGGAATGACATTTCACTGAACACATTTGTTAAACTGTTTTAATGTGGAATCCCCTCCATTCTGTAGGGGGAATCCCATCCACCCTGTAGGCAGTGACCTCCCCTGAAAGCCTCAGCTAAATTAATCTACTTAGCCTAGTACCAACCTATGAACCTATCAGCCCTAGGGCCTATACAAGCCTAGCCATAACATTTCCCTGGCTATTTCTTCCCAGAATATTTACTTCCCTGGTCCCCTGTCTAGCAGGGCTACTGACGTGATCCCCGGGGTGAATTTCCTATCTCCCATCATGTCATCAAGGTTCCTTTTGAAGAGGGCCAAAGAGGTGCTCAGCTTGACATGTATGGGCAGTCTATTCCAGAGTATGGGGAGTCTCTGGGACAGGAACCTATCCCTCCAGCATGTTTTGTTCATTGTGATGACCAGGTTTAGATCCCTGGAACATGTGGCTCAGAGGGATTGGGATTTCTTTAAGTGTAGCATGTCCAACAGCACTGGGTTTGACATGGCCTTGTATGTTAAGCAGAGATCGCCTCTGAGTAGGCAATATGCAACAGAGTATAGGTGGAGTTTATTTAGACGGTCAGCATAGGTTATCTGCTTTAGGCCTGTGATTCTTTTAGTGATGTACTTCTGTGGCCTTTCCAGTTGTTGTAGGTGTCTTGTGAGGTAATTACCAAATGGGGCATTGTACTCTATAATGGGTCTAATGAGGGATGAGTACAGTGGGACAATGACCTCCTTTTTTCTGGATGAAAAGCCATTAGTGATGAGGTGTGCCTCATAGAAGAATTTCCTGACTGTTGTGGCTATGTGGTTATCGAAAGTGAGATCACTGTCCACCTGTGTCCCTAAGTCCCTTATCACACTTTCGGTGTTTACTGTACTGCCACTTATGTGGTAATTCATGGATACTTGTTTTTTCCCAAAGGGGATAACTATACATTTCTTGGCATTGAGCTTGAGCCCATGTCTCCAGCACCAAGCATCTGTTTCTGTAAGGCCCTTTTGTAGAATAGCCACATCATTTGGGGATTCAATAATGGCTCCCAGTTTGCAGTCATCTGCAAACTTTGTTAGCCACAGTCCCATAGTGCTGGCCTGTACTTCAGAGAAGTAGATGCTAAACAAGAGCGGTCCCAGGACTGAACCCAGAGGTACTCTGCTTGTCACTTGTCTGGAGCTGGATTTTGAGTCAGCTACTTTTACAGTGTGGGTTCTGTCAGTAAGCCAGTTGGCAACCCATCGAGTGAAGTGTATGGATTAATGCCCAGCTTAGTACGTTTATCTATGATTCCAGAGTGGGGGATGGTGTTGAAGGCCTTGGCGAGGTCCAGATAGTTTGTGTGGACCACCTTACCCTTGTCCACGCCTCTGGAGACTGATTTGAAGAAGTCAGTCAGGTTGAGGAGACAAGATTGGCCCTTTATGAAGCCAAACTGGGTGGGGTCCAGTGTTTGAAGGTTGCCAATGTCTTTGTTTATAAGTTCCATGATAATGCGTTCCATGGCTTTGCAGATCAGCCTCATCAGACTAATGGGACAGTAGTTCCCGGGATCCGAGGTGGATCCCCCCTTGTGGAGTGGGATAACTGTAGCTGTGCACCATTCATTGGGCATGAAGCCTGAGGTGAGGCTATGATTAAACATGACACTTAGGTGGGGTGCCAGTTCATTTTGTAGTTCATGTAGTACACAGCTTGGGATGGGCCCTTTAGGGGGTGAGACAGATTGAAGTTGGCACTGAATCGATCTGCCAGGATATTGGCAATATCCCTGGGATCAGTATATTTGATGCCAGTCTGTTGTAGCTCAGAGCAGATCGGAGCATTGCTGTTTAGATTCTTGACATAATTATAGAATGCCTTGTGGTTGTCCTTGGAACCTTTGGCAATTTTATTTTCGTAACTAGCTTTGGAGGATTTTATGAGGGATCTCAGCTTCTTACTGAGGCTGGTAAGGGAGTTTTTTTGCATCCTGGGATTTTCCTCTTTTCTGCAACAGTTTCTTCCTTCTGTTGTATAGTTTGTTTATGGCAGGGGACCACCAGATTGGGTTCCTTTTTTTGGAGGAGACCGTCTTGGTTCTGTTTGGAATGGTATGATTCATGCACGATTGGATGTGCTCGTACAGTGTCTTAGTGTAGGATTCAGCAGTCACACTTTTAGTTCCCGTCTGCATGGATATCATGAAGTTTGTCACTTCTGACTTGAGTAGCATGAAGTTGGCTTTGGAGAAGTTTTTTATGGAGGTTTCCCTACTGGGGGGTGGGGGTGGGATGTGGACGTCAAGGGTGATTAGCTTATGGTCAGACCTGACCAACAAGGGGATGACTACTGGTGTGGAGCATCGATCTCCCATGTTGGTGATAACCAGGTCTTGGATATTTGAGCCCCTGGTGGGACTATGGATTAGTTGGTCCAGGGCATTGGAATTTATGAATTCCAAGAACCATTGGGTAAAGGTGTTGGTACCAGAGTAGTTTCCCCAATTAATGGCAGGGTAGTTGAAATCACCCAGTATTAGGGTGTTTGGTTGTATCTCAATATTTTCTAGTATGTTTAGAAAGATGTAGTGAGACTCTTTGGGCATGGTGGTGGATCAGTAGCAAGCTACAGTTTGGATTGCAGTCTTACCTAGTGTTAGTTGCACCTGTAGGATTTCAGATGCATTGTGTTGGGCAATTAGCCTGTAGATATGAATATCCTTGGTGAATATGGACACTCCTCCACTTTTAGTGCTTCGGTCCTGGTTTGGTGGCCGAAAAGTGTGGTAAGAGTTGTAGCCCGGATTGCAGGGGTGCTCTCTGGAGCCTTGAACCAGGTCTCAGTTACTGCACAGATATTGATGTTCTCCATTTTTAGAAGTGCCTTGAGAGAGTGCATTTTGTGGTTTAGACTTCTAGCATTAAGTAGCATTGCCTTCATATCTTGCATGCTTATATCTGTTACAGTGGTGGTTTTGCCCTTTCAGCTTTGCCTAAGAAAGGCACTATAGGGGTGGCAAGAGCCTTAGCCAGTAACCTGAATCCCAGAGGCAACAGGTGCAGACCATCTCTGGCAAAGCATCATGGTCTGTCGATCATGTCATCCCAGGCAGACAGATACTGGATCCCCTTCGAATGACACCAGAAACTTAGCCAGTTGTTGAAGTCAGTCATTTGTCCTTGTACTGTGGTATCATTTTGGATGAAGGCAGGATGCTGCTCAGGGCTGGGGTCATTCCTGCCAGGGCCACATGATCTGAGAGCTCTTCCATGTCTCTTTTCATGTAGTCCAGGGAGGTACATCTCAAGTCATTCACTCCAACATGGACAATGACAGAGTCATATTTATACTTGTTTTGGAGTGACTTGAGTGCATGCACCCGACAGGCAGCTGACAGTAATTTTCTCCTTGTTCATCCTGGTGAGTGCTACATCAGTGTGCCCGACTATACAGTCATCTATGATTAAAGTGTTGGGTACGTTGTCTTGCCTTAGAGGCTGTTGTTTGGTGGCACACTGGTGTTTTGAGCTATGTGTCACTTTGGTTGTGATTGGTGTTTGTTTGCATTTCAACTTCGGATGTCCTTTTTGCTTGGGCAGGTTAATGTTAAGGGCCTCCGTATGCGTGGGTTTAGTGTTACTATGTGTGGATGTTGGTGGCATGAGTTTTGAAGGGCTATGTGTTGCTTGAGGTGTAGTGCAGGTGTTAACCTTATCCTCTTGACTGTCTAGCACAATCTTGGCTGGAGAGAGCTTTGCTTCCAGTTTGGTTATGTAAGTGCATCTCTCGCAGGTTGTAGTGTTGGGTGATAGGAGGAGAGGGTTGTCTGTGTACATGAGACAATTGCTGCAATGCCCCAGTATGCCCAGATTCACTAGGTGGACAGGAGAAATCACCGGAAGCTGACCCTTGGACATGCTTAGTTTGGTGTTTCTTCTGTAAAGTACAAGAGCTGTTTTCCCTTATCGTGGCAAGGTACTTTGCAATTATAGGCTGTTTAGTGCCTACGATTAATTTCTCCTTATTAACAAGGAGAATTGAGTGCTTGTATCAGTTTAAGGCTTTCTAGTGCTTTCCCACAGGTTAGTTACAAGAAAGGTGGGAAACAAGCGCAGATGTGGGCTTTTGAACCAGAAAGTTGAAAGAGATGGACAAACTGCCCAAATGGTCAATAAACTACAATTTCTGGGCCAAAAACTACTCCTCTTGTGGTAGACAGGCTACCTTGTGCTTACCACTCCCGCTGAGAAGGCTTCCCTCCAACACAGAAAGGCTTGGGGGGCTCAGAAGCTTACCAACAGTCCTGAACACAGAAACTCTATATCTAGACTAGGCTAGTTACAGGAAAGGTGGGAAACAAGCGCAAGTGTGGCATTTAAACCAGAAAGTTGAAAGAGATGGAAAAAAACTGCCCAAACGGCCAATAAGCTACAATTTCTGGGTCGGGAACCATTCCTCTTCTGGTAGACAGGCTACCTAGTGCTTACCACTCCCACTGATAAGCTAGAAGGCTTACCTCCAACACAGAAAGGCTTGGGGGGGCTCAGAAGCTTACCAACAGTCCTGGATACAGCAACTCTATATCTGGACTAGACTAATTACAGGAAAGGTGGGAAACCAGTGTAAATGCGGCTTTTAATCCAGAAAGTTGAAAGAGATGGAAAAAAACAGCTCAAACAGCCAATAAGCTACAATTTCTGGTCCAGGAACCACTCCTCTTGTGGTAGATAGACAGTACATAGTTTTTTTTTTCTACAAAGAACACTTGCTGTTATACAGCCCACCAAAACATTTACCATGAATTTTAATTTCACAAAAATTTAACTTGGGAAATTGGCGTGCTTCTGTTGTCTGAGGGCATTGAGGATTTCTCACTTGTCTTTATGACGAGTTTGTCTTTAGATAATTTAAGTAGTCCATTTCTAGCATGGAATGGTATTCAAAAATGTGCTTAAACATGTTTCTCATGCAATAACTGAAGTTAACCTATTTGGTAATGCTTGTACATGTTACAAATCACCAGATCCCTATGTAACATACCATACTAGACATTTTACATCCCACCATCCCTAATCCAGTAAAATTTCACAAAGATAACCTAAAGCTCAATTCTCCACAGGTAAATCACAGTGGCATGTGTTACCAAGGATGAAAGAATAATGCTATACTACTCATACAACCTGCAAAAAATTAACAAGGGTATTACAGCATTTATTTTTCAAAAAAAAAAAATCCTGTTATCACGCAAAAACTAATAACATATATCATACCCTAAAATTTCTACGACTGCCACGAAAACATATAAATTATTTGAAATTAAGTAAAAAAACTGTATGCCTGGATAGAAAACAACAAACCAGGCTTACTCTTTGTTTTACAAATCTGGCTAAAACCTAGGGCAAAAGATGAGTAATTATTTCCTTGAATATTCAACATAATCAGAAAAGACAGAATATTAAAAAGGAATGGCATAGTTTTCATTAAGACAGATAACCTTGCATACCCGTACCTTCACAAATTTTTGCTGCAGCAGAATTACTCACATGCAGTATCCACTGAAATAAATTCCTAAACCTTACTGTGTTAAACCTCTGCATCCCACTCCCACAAATCTGGGTCAAGCAACATATCTTTACTAGATGATATCCCCACCTGGGTCACTACCACCTAAAACAAAACATTTTGACTACAGGAGATGTTAACATGGACTCAATCTCTTCATCCTCACACATAATACACACATCAATAAACATGTACAACCTTAAACACCTTATAGTGAAACCATCTAGAATAGTTAAAAGTATACAAAACAAGCAACTGTAGACAATCTGTTTGACAATCTACTCCTGATGACAGCCTCAATGATGGCCCCTCTCAGCTGACCCTTGAGCTTGGTGATGAGGGAATGAATGGGTCAGTTGGTTGGGGGGGGGGTGTAATGATTAGCAGATTCTTGTGGCAAAGAGACCAACAAATAGAAAATAAATGAGGCTGTCATACCAAAATTTGTTGTTAAAACAGTATTTAGAACAATGTCAGTACATTGTAAAGGCATAACATGAAATTCATTTTTTATTGCCGGCTACTATACTCCATATTCATTTCCTAATGTACCTACTGACAGCCGATGCTTTACTACTCGCCTTCTTTTCATTTCTTTCTTTTCTGTCCACACACGGATCTATGCAGACTCTCTTCTTCATCTCAGCACAACTCATCTTAGCTTCCCCTCCACATCTTTCATAAGTTGCTCTTCTTAACTATGTAACTGGAAAGGTCAAATTCATAATAGTACCCTTATGAACTGAAACATTCATAGCTTTCTCCCCTCATCAGTTCAACTCTTACTATAATTATTTTTCATCATATCCAACTCCATCATTGACACCCTTAGCTAATCATTCAGTGAAGATATGCCCTATATACATGCCAGTGTATCACAAATGTTGACTTACTCCCATTTATGTACTACTTTATTGCAATTGTTTATGTATTCAGTCTTTCAGATCGGTTACCTATAGCTGTTTATGTGCTATATTACTGCTGTGATTTATTTGTTATATTCTTTGTGATATTCTACTTTATTTTATTTTTACTCTTTGCTTGATTTCTATATGAATTGAAGCTTTTTCACTGGTACTCCAATGATACACGGCTTATCAGCGCTTCTGTGGATCACTAGTGATATCTGCATTGCTTACTGTACTTATTTCCTTGTTTCACTTGAAAGAAAGTTACTGTTTGTCGTTTTTGCATTTAAGTTACTTGTAACACATTGCACTTAAGTTACCTGGCACTTGCTCACTAAAGCAATTATATAAGTCAGCACTAAAAAAAAAGCACTACACCCTCACTCCCCACTGGCCCTTGTTTTCAATTATTAAGGAATTCCCAATATTATTCTAGCATGTCCAAAGGTCAGTTGTCAATCTCCTCTCCGGTCCAGCTGGTGAATCTGGGAATCTTGAGGCAATGTTACAACTGCCTCATGTACACAGACAACCCTCTCCTCCTCCCAACAAATTCCAACACATGTGAGAGATGCAACCATATAGCCAAACTGGAGGCTAAGCTCTCAACTCAGTACTGGCATAACCAGTCAGGAGGAGAAGGAAACCACACTCACTACAATTCCAGTCTCACATAGACCTACCACGACAGCAAACCAAACACATAATCACACACAAACATACTCGGAGGCTCTAAATAAAGGTCTGCCTAAGCAGCAGAGACCTTCAAAGCAGACACCCAAGCAACCGCTACCCCAAAACAAAACACGTGCAACACATAGCTCACAAAGCCAGTGTGCCAAACAGTCACAGCCTTAAGGCTAAACAACACACCTGATACACTTGTAATAGGTGACTCTATCAGGCACACTGGCCCCGCCACCAGGCTGAACAAGGAGAGGGTCACGGTGAGCAGCCTGTCGGGTGCTAGGATCCACCACATAACACAAGCACTGAGGTCACTCCAAGGCAAGTACAAATATGACTCAGTCATTGTCCATGATGGTGTGAATGACCTGAGACGCACTCCCTGGACTACATGAAAAGAGACATAAAGGAGCTCTCTGAGCATATAGCCCAGGCCGGTATGACCCTGACCTTGAGTAGCATCTTACCCTCACCAAGAATGATGCCACAATATGAAGACAAGATGATCAATTTCAACAATTGGCTTAAGTACTGGTGTCATTCAAAGGAGATCCAATGCCTGTCAGCTTGGGATGATATGCTCGACAAGCCACGATGCTTCGCTAGGGATGGCTTGCACCTGTCACCCCTGGGCTTTCGGATATTGGCAAAGGCTCTTGCTACCACCATAGTGCCTTTTTTAGGCAATGCTCAAAAGACAAACCCAGCTCCATAGGTATCACAAGGGATAAGAAATTAAGAGTAATGCTACTCAACGCCAGAAGTCTAAACCTCAAGATGCACACACTTGAAACTCTCCTTAGCATGGAGAACATAGATATCTGTGCAGTAACAGAAACCTGGTTCAGGGCTCCCGAGATCACCCCAGCACTACCAGGTTATACCTCATACCATGCTTTTCGGCCCCAAAACTTGGACCGAACCACCAAAGGAGGGGGAGTATCGATATTCATCAAAGATACCCACACCTCCAGGTTGGTGGCAAAGCACAGCATCAGAGACTATCCATGTGCAACTAACAGTGGGTAAAACTGCCTTCCAGTTTATAGCCTGCTACAGACCACCCTCCCAAACCCAGGAACCCCACTCGGCCTTCCTGAGAACACTGGAAAATATGAAGGTCTCTCCAAACACCATTATATTGGGCGACTTCAACTACCCAAACATAGACTGGGAGCATTACTCTAGCTCCAACACCCTAGCCCAAAGGTTCCTAGAATTTATAAACTCAAATGCTATGGAACAACTTGTTACCACTCCCACAAGAGGGGAAATCATACTGGACCTGATCATCACCAACATGGGGACTCTATGCTCCAGACCAGAAGTGTATCCCTCACTGGTAAGATCAGACCATAAACTAATCTCACTGGATATTCACATCCCGACCCCACCCCCTGGCCAGAAAACCACAGTGAAAAACTTCTCCAAAGCAAATTTCACACCTCAAAACTGAGGTGGAATCCTTCAAAGCCCCGGACCTGTGGAAAATAGCCCAGACCGCAGAATCCTTTATAAACGCATTCTATGAACACCTTCAGGAATGCATGGATCATGCGATCCCAAATTAAACCAAGAACCAATCCTCCAAAGGCAGACGTCCTGTCTGGTGGACCCCAGCCATAAACAAACTATACAATAGAAGGAGGAAGCTACTAAATGACAGAGCAAAATCCCAAAAAGGGAAGGCATCACTGATCAGTATTAGCAAAAAACTACGGGCACTCATAAAATTGTCTAAGGCCAGCTTTGAGAGAAAAATTGCACAGGACACTAAGGATAATCACAAGGCTTTCTTTAGTTATGTTAGGAACCTGGGTGGTAATTTCCAGATATGCTCAGAATTAGTCCAAAATGACAAAAAATACACTGAACCCACAGACATTGCCAACATCCTAGCTGACAGGTTCAGTGCAAACTCTCCCCTTCCCACCAAAAGGGCAAATATCTATCCCAGCAGAGTGCTGCCCCCCTGACATCTCAGATGTTCAGGTAAGAGCCGCGCTGTCCAAAGCACAAAACACAGCATCAATGGGACCAGACGGTGTCCCGGGCTGCGTCCTACATGAACTCCAAGAAGAGCTAAACCCAAACATAAAACTACTGTTCAATCTCAGCCTTACTACAGGATATGTGCCCAAAGAGTGGCGTACAGCAACAGTGGTCCCTTTCCATAAAGGTGGTGCCTCAACGGATCCTGGAAACTATCGCCCCATAAGCCTGACTAGCTTGGTCTGCAAAGCTATGGAAAGGATCATCATGGACCTCATAAATAAAGATACTGGGGACCTACAGACACTGGATCCTACCCAGTTCGGCTTTGTTAAGGGCAGATCCTGCCTCTTAAACCTGGTCGTTTTCTTTGAAACAGTCACCAAGGTGCTTGACGAGGGGAAGGAGGTCCACACAGCCTACCTGGACCTCGCAAAAGCCTTCGATACAATACCCCACTCGGGCATTATAGATAAGCTCACCAGCTTAAATATAAACCCCTATGTCACTAGATGGATTGCAAGCTGGCTCAAGGACAGAACCCACATGGTTAGAATTGCTGGAGCCATGTCAGACTCCAAACCAGTTACAAGTGGTGTCCCACAAGGCTCAGTCCTGGAACCTCTCTTGTTCGGTATATATTTCTTGGAGGTACAGGCCAACACGGAAGGACTGTGGCTGACCAAGTTCACAGATGACTGCAAACTGGGCGCCATAATCGACTTTCCAGCAGACACAAGCATCCTCCAAAAGGGCCTCATAGAAACAGACAAATGGTGCCAGAGCCATGGCCTCAAGCTAAATGCCAAAAAGTGTATAGTCATCCCCTTTGGCAAAAATAAAGTGCCCATAAATTACCACATAGGTGGTAATACATTAAGTACAGAAGAAGTAATTAGGGACCTGGGGACCCAAGTTGATAGCAATCTCTCAGTTGACAACCACGTGGCCAAAGTGGTTAGAAAAACATTTTATATAGCCCACCTAATCATGAAGGGATTCATATCTAGATCAGGGGAGGTCATCGTGCCTCTTATCTCATCCCTCATCAGGCCCATAATTGAGTACAATGCCCCTTTTGGGATGTACCTTACCAGACACCTGCAGCAACTGGAAAGACCCCAAAAGTACCTCACCAAGAGGATCAAAGGGCTCAAACAGATGCCATATGCTGCCCGGTTAAAGAAACTCCAGCTCTACTCAGTGGCATATCCCCTGTTCAGAGGCGATCTGTGCCTGACGTATAAAGCCATGTCCAACCCGGAATTAGTGGACATGCTGCACCTCAGAAAATCCAAATCCCATCGAGCTATGCACTCGAGAGACTTGAACCTCAGCACTGAAATAAATAGGACATGCTGGAGGGACAGATTCATAACCCAGAGGCTCCCTTCACTCTGGAATAAAATCCCAGTCCAGGTTAGGCAGAGTCCCTCATTGACTCTCTTCAAGAGGAATCTTGATGAGTGGATGGGAGATTGTAGGTTTACCCTGGGTATCACTTCTGTGTCACTGTTAGACAGAGGCACAGTATACTAACCTCGAAAAAAGGCATAGCATAATACATTTAAAATGGGTGGCGAAAGCCAAACACATTCTGGCTAGGCTTATAAATGCCCTAGGGCAGATAGCCTAGTATGAACCTATGAACCTATGAAAAGAGACTGTCTTGATCAACAAATGGAAATAAAGATAAAATTCAATAAAATGAATGAATGAATAAATGAATGAGAAACTGTTCAGTTCACTATGGACCAAAGAAAAGGAATACCTCATCATCAATTAATTTCAGATCTGTTATATCTCAAGCTATTCCTTTTCATAATGTTTGCTTTTGAAGCAGGCATTTGCAAACTACCACTGTAGACATCAGTGGTCTTCACTGTACCAGAAAGGCAGGAGATTCAAAGCAGAAGAAAAATCACCTTATGACGCAAGTAATGCAAAGAAGAGGAAACAAGCACCTACAATTTGATATCTCAGTCTGCCTGTAGGGGGAATGTAACTCAATGCACAGTTACATCAGGCAGGCCATAGGATAAGTGTGGCTTCTAGCATCATATTGGTATCCACATTTTCAAAGTTGGGTAATGGTGGAGCATTTAATTGACCACTTTAGCAAAATGGTAGGGGCTTTGACTGTTCTGCCAGTGACCAGAGTCAGCTGCTAATTCTGAGATGGAGTACCCATTGGAACTGATCTCTTCCATCAAAAACTCACAGGTAGGATTGTGCACATGCTTGAAAGAGCAGGATCATTTTATTTTATGTATTTGTTAAATAGGAAATCCAATTAGACACAAGTTTTGTTTTTAGGGGTGACCTGGGAGGATTGTCTGGTTACATGACTGGCTCCTTGTCACAGATGAATAGGTCTCCTCTGTTATGGATATCTTTCCAAACAAACCTAATTAAGTGTATATTAAGATGAATTTCTCTATCCAGAGAAAGTATTGTTGATATTCCCTAGAGTCGTCCAGTTTTAGCATTATTCAACACATTATTACCAGAGAAAGTATTGTTGATATTCCCTAGAGTCGTCCAGTTTTAGCATTATTCGACACATTAGTATATGAGCTATGTTAGACATGACACAACATAGTGTGTTAAATGGTATGTGAGGGTAAGCCTGCATCTTGTTTTTTGTTCCCATGATGCATTCAGATACTGCAGAGACACTTTGTGAATTACCATGTATTTTGTGTGGATCAAAGAGAGAGAGACAGAGTACTATGGTCATTTTGTAAATAGTGGATTACTATTAAGGGAGGAGAAATGGTCAGTCCTGCAGTGGATATGTCACTGCCAGTAGCTATATAGTTATATTGTGCACGTCTTTTATTTTTTTCCAACGTTACCTGATTTCTGTATTTTGTCCCTCAACTTGTAAGGTAGATCTCTATCTGCCTTCCTGGGTGCAACCTCTAACTTTGTAAGGGGTATGAGGAGCCTGTTACAGTTTGTGAACAAAGGTTTTCCCACGAAAGTCTTCAAGATGATAGTACTGTTTTTGTTCATGTAAGCACTGGTAGCATGGATAAATCCCTAGCCTGTCAACATTACTTGTATCAGTTATGATGAAGTTTGGTCTGTGAACAACCACCATGAAGAATCACTGCTAACCTCTGCAGAGAGGCAGTTTCTGTATATGGTTAACCAGCAATCTGGGTATTTTGTGGTGCTCCATATCCCTAGGATATCTACTGTCCTGGCTGGCATGTAGACTAAACCCACCAACAGGACGTCTCACCTCATGTATACATTGTTTAGGCTGTTTCCTGGAAAGTGAAAACTCCAGAAACAGACTTATTTACCAAAGCTCACGGCACTTTGTCATCAGACAGAATAGCTTGGATCCAGGACTGCCTCTACTTTACTACCATACAAAAGCTTGGAGAAATCCAGCATTGCTCATATTCTATAACACATCATAGATTTGTGCACTAAACAGCATGGTTTGGAACCTTGTGAATATAATGTCACTGTTGTATTTTATTAAACACTAAAAATTGACTTTAATGAAACCTGACTAGCCATCTAAGATTTAATTTATTTTATTTTATTTTAATTTTTTGACTGGGGTGGAGCACTGATCACAAATGACCAGTTTCAGTCTAAGCTCAAAAAAGAAATAATTCCGACAGCAATCTAGTTTGTCAAAGACAGCAGGCAATAAGTTTAAAAACAGTTTCATATTTTAGAGCAAAATGTTTACAAACATTTATGTAAAGACATCAGAGTTTGCTATGTTACATGTACAGATACTTATCAGTTGTAGAGACAACTAAGCAATCAGAAGATTACAGCAGGGAAATGTTGTGATATGTGCGTTAGGACAAGCATGGCAGAGTTAGGTTATGTGGTTAGAGGTGTGACATTTGCATTGTCCTGTTTTATTAAGATAGGTTTTTAATTGTGCTCAGAATTTTAGAAAATTGTATGGTTGTAAAATTATGCTTTAACTTAAAATGCCAACTGGATGATGATAATAATAATAATAACAACAAAAACCTGGGAGTGATGTCTGGTTAAGTGACTTGCTCAAGGTCATACACAGGCAATTTAGGGTCAGAGAGTTACTAAAGTCTGTACCTCAGGAACTACCTCTCACAGCCTTAACCCTCTATGCCAAATGCCAGACTAAAGAAAATTTGTGTTAATGGCATAAATGTTCTAAATTCATGTTCCAGTTTTAATTATGCTTTAAGAACATAAAAGAATAAACTCAAAAAAGAACTAAAAATAAAGAAACTATGAAACTGCAAGTACATGGTTGCAGGTAAATGGTTTATTGAACTTGTAAAACTTAATGCTTTCACCTTTATTCATAGGAGGCTTCTTTAAAGTGAACCATGCAGATAAAAAATATACTTTAAATCCTACCATGTCAATTAGTTAGTTAATTCTCACTCTAATTTACTATATAAAATACAAATCAGCAAGTTACCTAAAGGTATACATAAATATCATGCTTTAAGATGCCATTATTCTAGTCTCTATAAACTCTGGTCTCCCCTATCATCCTATCCTAGAAGTGTGCACATTAAATAATTCTGCTACCATCTCAGCTGTAAACTACAAGGCACCCCCCTGGCTGATTTTAAACACTTGGGAATTCAAAACAAATCACCCGAAAGCTCACTGAAAATCTGCCATAACACTTTCTAAATAAGAAAGTCTGCTACCTCCCTTAGCTCTAAACTACAAGCCCCCCCTCCCTCGGATGATTTTAAACATTCGGGGATTCAAAAAAACAGTCACCTGAAAGCTCACTCCAAACCTGCCAGAACACTTTATAAATATGAAATTCTGCTACCCTTCTCAGCAGCTCTAAACTACAAGGTGTGACCCTGGATGATTTTAAACACTCAGGGATTAAAAAAAGAAATCACCTGAAAGATCACTGCAAACCTGCTAAAAAGGTTTATAAATGAGAGTGTGTGTGCATAAACTTTTTTTCCTATTAATTGGCCGTTCGGTGTTTTTTTGGCTTGAATAGTTGTTTTAATATTATGTTTTTTTTTCTTTACACTTGTAATCTATATAGTGTGCACTCCCCCAAAGTGCCGCTATCCCCCTGCCAGCTTAATTTAATTAAGAATTGTACTTGCAGCAGTTTCTGATTCCACTGTGCTTATTAAAGAGGAATACAGAATGACCTTAAGCTTATGTTCTTTAATGCTGTGTATGTAATTTTATGTACCCTAGTACTGTGCTCCCACAACTTAAATGGCCCCATAACAAGCATTTTAAACAGATTTGCTGATGTCTCACTGAGCTTTTTCTGAGTACTTAGTTGAAGATTCTTGGTCTCTGGGGTGTCATCCTGCTCCATTTGTCCTCCGGGCTCATTTTGCTTTCTTAGCCTGCCTCCAAATGCCACCCCCCCCCACTACCTCTAAATTTAAACGTATCCACACCACAGCCCTTCATCTGTTAGCTCCACCCTCCTCATCCATACACTTCATCTCCTAACATACTTCTATTAATATCAAACTGCCACCCTATCTGCATACTACTCCCCTTCTGTTATTTCTACAAACTTTACTACTCTCTTCCAATTATCCACATAGGTAGTTTTTCTGATTACCTCTCTAATAATCCTTAATGTAAAATGATTCTCCTTAGTCTCCTGTTGCTAATGCTTTTCTCCCTCTCTTTACTTTCATCATATCTAGTCCTAGCCAACCTACGCTGAGCTCTCCTGCAGACCAGTAGCACAAATCGCTACTCTACCCATCACCGCTCATCTCTTTCACACCGACAATATACAGTTATTAAAACCTAAACTGTTTCAGACACAGCTATACCTGTTTAACATTAAAATTACTGACAATTGAACCAAAATTGCATCTTACTTTTACTATACAATCTTGAAATTCCTTCAGCTCTGTGGTGACATCCATCCTATCCTTGGTCCCAACATTACTCAATTCCCATCATCAGCCCACATTCCAGGTTCATGAAATATGCTTAAATTTATCTCAGCAAACACACATAATGCGCAACAAAATCTCTGAGTCGTATGCTTAGATAACTCCTAACATATTAGTGATCACTGAAACCTGGCTTAAACCACATATAAAACATACAGAAAGTACTTCTTCCTGGCTTTAATATGTTCAGAGCTGATCAACTTAAAATAAAAGGAGGTGGTATTGCAATAATATATCCTGATTCTATCTCTAATCCCTCACAACCAATCCATACCCTCCTTTGACACAGCTGAACAATTGATCACCTCAGTGTCACTGCTCAACAGAGGCACAGCAAAATAATGGGTATAGTTCCCCATACTAAAGGGGTCAGATAGCCTAGTATGAACCTATGAACCTATGAACCTATGAACCTATCTTAAATTAAACAACATTAAAAGTCTCTGCATTATAGCTTTATACATACCCCCTAGAAATAATTTATAAACTCTGGAACAATTTTTGATGGGATTTTGGTCTCCATCCCAGCAATTTCCCTATATCCAAAACACTTCCAACTTCTATCAGTGATCACCACCCCATCTGCATAACTAGACTTATCCCTCATTCATGCAAACAGCATAACTACAAGACAATGCAAAACCTATCCAACTTTGACTAGCAGGCCTTTCCAAATATATTAAACTCCATTAATTGGTCCTTCCTTAAATGCTTACCACTAGATGATGCAGTTGAACAATTTAATTCTACATTCCTAAACTCTTTAGACAGTTTATCTCCCACCAGAAGGAAAAGAGTCAAAATCAACTATACGCCTTGGTTTTCTGTATATACCAGATCACTCATGCAAAAAAGAGACAAGGCCTGGACAACTTACCTAAAACACTCATAATAATCTACAGCATTTCAAAGCACTGTATAACCTTGTAAAGAAACAGGTTAATTTAGACAAAAAAAAAAAAAACAGTTCTATGTAAAGCCACAAAATCAGCACAAATTCAGTCCAAAAACCTTCTGCCATACTATCAAAAAAAATCCCACACCCAGGAAATCAGTCCTACCACAACCCTCCTGGGATAGTACCTCCTCTGACATAGCACCTCGATTTAACTCTTGCTATATCGATAGTATAGCTTCCATCACTAACAAATTCCTTCCATCACCCTCTACTTTCTCTCAGCCTATTACCTGTCACTCCACATTTTCCTTTCATACAGTTCCCACTTCCTTCATCAAATCCCTCTTGTGCAAGCTAAAGCCATGTTCCCCTATGCAGGCAATCTTCCTAATGAATTTCTAAAAATGGCTGCTGACTCAATCGCCTACCCAGTTTCCATAATCATTAATAGATCTATCAGGGAAGCTTATATCCCCTCCCTGTGGAAAAAATCCTTCATCCTTCCACTCCCCAAAGGTGGCAACGCCACAGAAATTTCTAACTTTAGGCCTATTACTATTCTTTCACCACTATCAAAACTTCTAGAAAAATGTATCCATAAACAACTTCTTCAGTACTTACTTAACTATAATCATCTTTCTCCCACCCACCATGGTTTCAGACCAGTGTATAGCACTATCATTGCTCTACTATCCTTTACTGACACTGTCAACAGAGCTCATGACTCAGGAAATTTTGTCTCCTCTCTGTTCTTAGATCTATCCAAAGCTTGTGATACTGTCTGCCACTTCAAACCGTTATCCCAGCTATCTCTTCTGGGCTTAACTGAAACATCCTTATAATGGTTCAATAGCTATGTCTCTAAGAGATATCACTCTGTCAAATGGAACTCTAACATATCTCTCCTTTCTTGCCACTAAGTACTGGGGTACCCCGAGGCTCAATACTTGAACCACTCCTCTTCAACATTTTTATTAACCATCTTAATGCTGCCAACAAACAAGACACCCTAATTCAATATGCCAGTGACTCTACATTAATCTGCAGTGCCAGGAATCTTTCTAATCTGCAGGGCTTAACTCAAGAAGCATTCAGTTCCACTGAGTCTTGACTCAAGAACAACCATCTACTGCTTAACCCCCCCCCCAAAAAAAGATAAACTTCTACTATTTTTACCCAAACAGTTTTCACCAGATACTTCTTACTTTGCAATTACTTCTCTGAACAATACTTCAATTGATGTGGTTTCACACACAAAACTGTTAGGCGTAACTACCGACAACAATCTCAAGTTTGACCTGCATATCAGCAACAACATAAAAAAATAATCAAAAACTGAGAATGATATATAGCGCTAAGAAATTAATCTCTAGCTTCACCAGAGTAACCCTTACCACCATCTATCTCTTACCCTCCCTTCTATATATTTTACATATTCTAACCAATCTTCACTTTTCCCTGAAAGCAAATCTTAGCCAATGTTGCAATATAATAGCTAAAATTGTCACACTCCAAGCCCACTACTCTTTCCATTGCTCTGCTCTAAAGCCTGTAAGTTGGCTCGAACTACCCCATCTTTTCCCTTTTAATCAGCTAACATTAACACACAAAATACTGTACATCTCCTCATTTTCACAAACTACATCATCACTACTTCAACACTATATTCCATCTCGTGACCTACACTCTTCTCACAAGTATCTGCTATCTGTTTACAAACCTCAAAGATCTAACAATGTTAGTCTACTCTCACTGTGTTGCCAAATCATGGAATAGCATTCCAGAATCAAGCAGACTTATACCCCACTACTACTTCAAGTCTAGGCTGAAAGAACATCTGACCGATAACTGGATCTGCCCATGCTCCACGACATCTTAGTACTCTTTCATTCCCTTCTCCCCAGTTTTAATAGACGTTTCCTTGATCTGTCCTACTTCCCTTCCTGCATTACCTACTTTCTAACCTAACCTTTCTAAAATTTCTTAACCTTCTAATGTTCCTTCTCTCTATTCTTACACTAACCTTTATCCCAGAAATTATGACTGAAATTTGCTAATTAAGTCTCTTGCCAGAACGTGTATATAGTTTTTACGACCTATTACTTATTCTGTAATATATTTTTCATGCATTATGTAACATACATATTAGAAACTCTATTCTATATAATGTATGTTCAGCTTTATTGCTTGCATTGTTTCTGCTTATTTTTTTCTTTTATTGTTTTCACAAATTGTACTCCTGTGTGATTGTTTTAATTTTTGTAACCTATGTTGATTTATAATTCCATTTAAATTGTACTGTGGAGCTTTTCTCCTTAGGCCTGCACTGAAAATGGGCTCGTACACAGTCAGACTTTCCCAGTAAACAAATGTCAAATAAATAAATACATCATTCCTTCATTCACTCACTAGCGAACTTCAGATGGCAGGCCAGGCTTCTCAATTGTTGCTAAGCTGCAAGTGTGATACTACCCTATGAAACACATTTCTGAAACTAAATAGTATCATTAATTATGAAATTGTATAAGTTAAGAGCATCAGAACAACCTGTTAACCTCATCTGTGAAACCATCCAGTATAATTTCTAATAACATAACTTAAGTGAATTAAAACTATGCAGTTTAAATATTTCTTGTGAGTGATGATAGCAGAAACCCAATACAGTGAATGCCATGCTGTTTATGTCCTCTCCTGCAACAAATGGGCAAAATATCTCAAGATGACCAACGTTAACAAAAGAGGGAGTCGGGTAAAGTAATGTTAGCACTTTTTTTTACTTATTGTAGATCATTACTAAGTAACAATGTATCATTGCTCTTAGATGTCATTGGGTAGTGTGTGAAGTTGCATTCTCCCTAAAACATGTTGTGTTTATAGAACTAAAATGTGAGAAATAGCTCACCGCGTATGTGACATGAAAGAGATTGACATGGTTCAATTGTACTTCTCTGTATTACAACAGTGTGTTATCTCTGCCATTGTGCACGACATGAAAAATACTTTTACTTGCCCTCCTAAGGCATGTGATAAAAACAACCTCCTCTCTCTTCCTGTAATGTAAAGCAAGTCATATAGCTGATTTTATACAGGACTGTGCATGCTATTGTAATAGTGATAAGACAGCAAAAGTGATTACAAATTTCACCATGACTGAATACATACTAGTAGACATTTGGCATTGTAAACATTGATTACTGGCAATTTAAATTTAGAATGTGTATTGTGCACATTCTTGCTCTGTTTTGCAGAATTCATTGAGGCTGAAGACATTTGCAATAGTAGCAATGGGAGATTGAAAGAACAAATTACCATAATCAGACACACAAAAACACTTCAAGAAGGAAAATTAATCCGGAAAACCTATTTGTCATGTTTCCAGTATTTCTCCTGGCGTTTTAAAAAGTGTAGTCTGCTACATCAGTGAGCATTACACTGTGACAGCACCTCATATTTGCAGTTTCCTTTATACTTCCATCACTGCTTTTGTTTGTTATTAACTGAAGATAAATGCACCTGGCATACAAAGAACTTCATTCTGCGGCCAACGATCTTACGCAGCTAATGTGACATCTCCCTTTCCTTTCAACAATACCTGTGACTGAATAACAGCTGACATAATTATGCTGTATTGCAAAAAAAGTAGAAATCAACAATTTGTCATCTTAGAAATCATCAAAAGCAAATGTAGAACTTGTGCCATAACTTCACCAGATATATGCCTGTAAGCCGTATTACACAAATCCAATTTTAAATCAAACAGTTTTGCTTTAGCTTATTTTAAGCACACAGTACTTTCAACCCCAAACTTTCATGATGTTCTTTTTTTTTATTTTAGTAGAATAGTGTACTAGAGTATATTGTGCTGCGGTAGTGTTGTCGCCCCACAGTAAGATGTTGTCCTGTTCGATTCTCAGCTAAAGTGTCTTTTGTGTGGAGACATGCGTGAATGGGTGTACCTTCGTTGAAGGTTGTGCATCAGGGCTGGCAACTCGGTAAGTAGAAATCTACTGCCAATCATTAGCGGACCGGAGTTCCGCTGTGGCGACCCCTAACCGGGAAAAGCCGAAAGATACAACAACAACGTGTACTAGAGTATATTGGAATATAAACTACACTTTAATAGCATTTTTAAGAATAATATACTCATGTTTGCAATAAAAAGGCTTTCACTCTCCTCTAGGTTTCGAACCTATGTCTTGTTACATCTTCATGTACTCCATGGAAGGTTTTACAAGACAGTCGAGAAGCAAAATGTTACTGCACCTATCAGTTATTAGTCTAATTTAGATCACTTTTTGATTAAATAATTAATGGATACATTTGTAGATAATGCTAAACTGCATAGATTTCTGAAGCTGTGTTCTGCCTAATGACTGACTAGGATCATAGGAAGTTAATAGGCTATTGGCCCTGAGGCCCTTATAAGCCTAGCCAAGAATTTAGCCCATGCATAGATAAATCAGTACCCGATGCCCCTTTCCAGCAGAGAGACGGATGGAATCCCAGGGATGTATTTTCTATTTCCCATCAAGTTGTCCAGATTGCACTTAAAAAGGGGTAAAGAGGTACTCTGCTTGACGTGAAGAAGGCGTATGTTCCATAGATGGAGTCTCTGGAACACACATCTGTCCTGCCAGCAAATCCTATTGATGTCATAGAGTAGGTTGAGGTCACATGTGTGGGTTACTCGAGTGGAGCTTGAGTTGCGGATATGCAGCAGTCCCATCAAGGAGGGGTCTGAGATCGTTTGTATGCCAGACAGAGGTCACCTCTGAGGAGTCTGTATGAAACAGAGTAGAGGGATAGGGCTTTTAGCCTATGTGTGTATGGTAGATTTTGGAGTCCTGGATTCTCCTAGTGAGGACCCTCCAGCTGCTGCATGTGCTTTGCAAGGTACATGCCGAATCGGGCGTTGTACTCAGTAATGGGCCTTATAAGGGAAGAATACAGGGATGTTATGACCTCCTTGTCACTGGATGAGATACCTTTACTTATGAGGTGGGCCATGTAGAAAGCTTTCCGTACAGTGGAAGCAACATGGTGGTCAGAAGTCAGGCTGATATCAATCTGGGTGACCAAATCCCTCATGACTGTATGCTTAAAACGTTATTAATGTGATCATTTGTGGGGATATCTCTTGCCCCAAAGGGGAATTATGATGCAATTTTTGTATTCAGCTTGAGGCCATGTTTCTGGCACCAGTCATATGTTTGGATGAGACCGTCTTGGAGGATGTCCATTTCACTAGGGGATTTGATGACAGCTCCCAACTCACAGTCATCTGCAAACTTGGTCAGTCATAATCCACTGGTTTTGGCCTGTACCTCAGAAAAGTATATCCCAAATAACAGAGTCCCCAAGACTGAACCCTGGGGTATGCCACTCGATACGGGTCTACTGCTTGAGGTGGCTTCCCCTATATTGACTAGGTGAGTTCTAGCAGTGAGCCAGTTGGCTACCCATCTGGTAACATACAGATTGATGCCTAGCTGAGAGAGTTTATCTGTTATGCCCGAGTGGGGAATAGTGTCGAAGGCTTTGGCCAGGACAAGGTTGGCAGTGTGCACTGTCTTCCCCTCATCCATGGCTTTGGTGACTGTCTCAAAAAAGTCAACCAAATTTAACAGACATGACCTCCCCTTGACGAAGCCAAACTATGTGAGATCGAGTGTTTTGAGGTTGCCAATGTCCTTGTTAATGAGGTCCATGATGATCCGTTCCATGGCCTTGCAGATCAGGATAGTTAGGCTGATGGTTCTATAATTTCCTGGATCAGTGGATGCTCCACCTTTGTGTAAAGGGATGACAGTGGCTGTCCTCCACTCAGCTGGGACAAAACCGGTACTCAGACTTTGGTTGAATAGGGCACCTAATGGTGCTGCAAGTTCCTGCCTGAGTTCATGTAGTATGCAGCCTGGGATCTTATCTTAATCTTTTGCCTTTGAGAGAGCAGTGATGACATGATCCCTAGATTTAAGGGAAAGGGGGCAGGTACTGGAAATGTCCTGATTTACTGATGGGGGACAGAGGGGTGAAATTTTAGTTTAATCTGTCAGCCAGCAAGTTTGCTATATCTACGGCATTTGTATATGCGGTGTCCTTGACCACCAGTTCTGAACAGATCTAGGTCCTACCTTTAAGATTACAGACATATGTGATGAAGGCCTTATGATTGTCTCTAGTAGATGTGGCCAATTTGGACTCGAAGTTTGCTTCGGAGGATTTCACTAGTGCTCTTATTTGCATGTTTAGACTAAGGAGAGATTACTTCCAATTGGGCACTTGCTCTTTCTTAGTCCTGGACAGCAGTTTTTTTTCTTTTGTTATAGAGTTTATTTATTGCAGATGTCCACCAGACATGTTTACTGTTCCTTGTGGAAGATGATTTAGTCCTGTCAGGTATTTCTGATTCCATGCATCTATATAATGTTTGTATAGTAATTTGGTATAGTTTTGGATACTGATGCCAGTTCCTAGAGAGGGGGAGCGGGCTGCAAAGCTGTTTATACCATCCCTCAGGAGGCTGCAATCAGTTTGGAGAAGTTTTTTTGATTGACCCTAGCTAGACGGGGGTCAGGGGAGATGGTGACTTTGAATGTGACCGCTTTATAGTCTGATCTTACAAGGGAGGATGATACTGCAGGGATGCTGCAGTGGTTACTCATGTTGGTTAATACCAAGTCCAAGATATTATCACCTCTTTTGGGGATATCAACTAGCTGTTCCAAAGCATTTGCATTGACAAAATCGAGGAATCTCTGGGCGTTTGTATTCTGGCAAGAGTAGTTCTTCCAGTCTGTGTTTGGGTAGTTAAAGTCACCCAGGATCAGAGTAAGGGGTTGAATCCTGATAGATTCGAAGAGGTCTAGATAGGCAGTTTGGGCATCATAGGTCAGATTTGGGGGCTGGTAGCTAGCTATGATTTGTATAGGGGTATTGTCAATAGTTAATTGCACCTGGAGTGTCTCCTGTGTGTCATACTGTTGACCAGCCTGGAGGTGTGTATGTCTTTAATATATATTGAAACTCCACCTCCTTTGGCTTTACTACCCACAGTTTGGGGTCTGAATGTATGATAGGATGAGTAACCAGGTAAGGCTGGTGTGCTCTCTGTAGCTATGAACTAGGTTTTTGTGACTGCACAAAGATCAGCATTTTCCAGGGTTAGGAATGCTTGCAATGAGTGCAGTTTCATGTTTAGACTATTAGCATTTAGCAGCAAGACCTTTAATTTGTGTTTTGTTGAACTGTTTATGTTGGTAGTTTTAAACTCATTACTTTTCCTAAAAATGGCACTATAGGGAGGCAAGAGCCTTTGCAGAATCCTGAATCCCAGGTGAGACAGATGCAGGCCATCTCTGGCAAAGCATCATGGTCTGTTGATCATATCTTCCCAGGCTGTCAGGTACTGGACCTCCCTGGAATGACACCAGAAACCAAGTTAATTGTTAAAGTCAATTATTTTCTGTTTGTATTCAGACATCATTCTGGGAGACGGTAGAATGCTGCTTAATGCTAGTTATTCTTTTATGACTGTAAGATGTGAAGTATAATACATGTTGGAGAGAACTGCATAAAGTTTCTATCAAGGGTATTCTAAAATTTCAACTTACCCCTTATTTATTTTATTTATTTGCTTATTTATATATTCATCTATCTATTTGTTTATTTATTATTGATAACCAATAGGTGGGCTAGTCAGATTGACCCTTTTTTTCCATAACTTGGGTCACATTTTAATGGCTAACAAATTTGCAGTAATGATTAATGCATAGAATAAAACATGGAAGTAAAGTGTTTTTGTTAGACAAGGAAGCTGTAATTGAATAAAAGGAGATTTTTATATATTATAGAGATGTATTCAGAGTACTTAAGATTTATAATTAAAATGTCTATGTTTTAATAGTGAGAGTTGCATTTTACCTTAACTTTCTGTGGTGTGAGTACAATTACACAAAATATAATAAGTTTAAAGAAAGTCATTGCCTCTGGATAGGTTACTATTGCTAAAAAGAAATGTCCACTTCGAAGCCAATGTACTACAACCCAGAAAGTATTTATTGTTAAAAACACAAAAGTTGATAATATCCAATAATCCACAATAGTCAGTCAAGCACTTTCGTCAGATGACTTCTTCAGAACAAAATTCCATAGTTTCATCTCATTTTATACTGATTGATAATGACTCTAATTAACAATTAATTAACATTTAAAGTGGCAATGTTGGGTAAACACTGATGTGTGCATATATAAAAATGTAAATGAATAAATAAATTCAAAGTTTTAAAAACTAACAAAGGTATTTAAAAACTATAAAAATAAAACAATATATTACAGCTTTGTAGCTCTGAACCTTAGTTCAGGTTTAATACTGATGGCATCATTGATACCTGGAAATTCTGTGGCATTCAATTTAAGTTGCCACCTGGTTTCAGACCGTAATTTATTCGTCCAATCCCCCCTTCTAAAATCCATATGAACTACTTCTAAAATAGCTAACCTAAAACAATGGGAGGGATTACAGTTAACATGTTTAAAAAGGGCATTTTTTTCATCTTTTTTTTGTGATGCTATAACAATGTTCATAAATCCTACGGTTTAACCTCCTTTCCATCTTCCCAATATAAATACATTCACAGAACTTACATAAGGCTAAATAAACAACACCTGTTGTTGTACATGAACCTGGGGCCAAAAACACTTCAATTTCTATGGACCCAACCTTACCTTGGGGGTTTCAAGAATTTAACTACAATAATCACAAGCCCCACATTTAGTGGTTCCGTTCTTTTTGTTTTTCTTTTTGGGATATCTGTTTTCCAAAATGTTTTTCAAATTGCTGTTAATCCTATAAGTAAATAAGGGTTCTAAACCAACAGCTATCCATAAATCCTTATTTCCCTTTAACATGGCCCAGTTGTTTTTAATAATCTTTTTAACTTCACTGGAGGTTTCACCGTACGTTAAAACCATAGCTTGGGAAAAAATCCTTAGGTTCATTTTGATCTTTAACTACAACTTCCTCGTTTGCTCCTAATAAAGGTTTATATCTAACATTCCATTCACCCATAACTTGGTCTCTAATCCTTGTTAAAAAGTCTAAAGGGTAGCCCCTACCAAGGAACATATCCAAAACTAGCCTTGTTTCCTCTTCAACAAAAGTCAGATTAGAACACATTCTAACTACCCTAACCATCTGCCCCTTAACTATATTCCTTTTAGTATAGGGGGGGTGGTTACTAGAAAATTACAGGTAGTCGTTAGAAAAGGTGGGCTTCCTAAGTACCCTAGATTGGAAACTGTTACAAAGTCTTTGATCAACTTAACATCCAAAAAGTTGATCTGCCTGTTGTTTCCATTGCCAGTGAATTTGAAATATTCACATATTCCGTTAACGTACTCAAGAAATGGATCAAAGTTCCTTTCATTTTTCCACAAAATAAATAAATCATCTAAAAACCTAAGATATAAACAACAATCATTCTTATAACATAAATTGAAAATGTATTGGTTTTCCAATTGATACATTACAAGATTTGCAAAGATAGGGGCACAATAGCAGAAAGACCTTTAATTTGTGTTTTGTTTAAATGCTTATGTTGGTAGTTTTAAACTCATTACTTTTCCTAAAAATGACACTATAGGGAGGCAAGAGCCTTCGCAGAATCCTGAATCCCAGGTGAGACAGATGCAGGCCATCTCTGGCAAAGCATCATGGTCTGTTGATCATATCTTCCCAGGCTGTCAGGTACTGGACCTCCCTGGAATGACACCAGAAACCAAGTTAATTGTTAAAGTCAATTATTTTCTGTTTGTATTCAGGCATCATTCTGGGAGACGGTAGAATGCTGCTTAAGGCTAGTTATTCTTTTATGACTGTAAGATGTGAAGTATAATACATGTTGGAGAACTGCATATAGTTTCTATCAAGGGTATTCTAAAATTTCAACTTACCCCTTATTTATTTTGTTTATTTGTTTATATATTAATCTATCTATTTGTTTATTATTGATAACCAATAGGTGGGCTAGTCAGATTAACCCTTTTTTGCCATAACTTGGGTCACATTATAATGGCTAACAAATTTGCAGTAATGATTAATGCATAGAATAAAACATGGAAGTAAAGTGTTTTTGTTAGACAAGGAAGCTGTAATTGAATAAAAAGAGATTTTTATATATTTATAGAGATGTATTCAGTGTACTTAAGATTTATAATTAAAATGTTTATGTTTTAATAATGAGAGTTGCATTTTACCTTAACTTTCTGTGGTGTGAGTACAATTACACAAAATATAATAAGTTTAAAGAAAGTCATTGCCTCTGGATAGGTTACTTTTGCTCCATCCTTTTGAGTAATGTTACCTGCATATGTATTTATGTGCAGGTACAATGTATTTGTTTGAGCATACAGACTGTTGAAGGACGTTTTGTGGTTATAATTTCGTTGAATGTTTTCATTGCTTAGGGCAACAACAGCTGAAATGTTGAACATCAGATGGTAAGTTATGGGTGAGTAAGTGCTAATTGTAATGAATATTTTGGCATTGGTGTTTTTTGTGTGTGTGTGTGTGTGTGTGTGTGTGTGTGTGTGTGTGTGTGTGTGTGTGTGTGTGTGTGTGTGTGTGTGTGTGTGTGTGTGTGTGTGTGTGTGTGTCTGTTAGGGTTACAGTACGGGTTACGGAAGGTGATGTGTTGGTATTCCTAGTTAGTGGTAAGTTTGAAGTGTGTGCGCATGTGCATGTGTCATGTTTAGTGGCATTGACTTCCCATGCCACCTTACTCATCTCTGCTAACCTTAACCATAATCCTGCTTGTGAATTTAACCCCCCCCCCCCTGTACACATTAGGATACAAAACGCACTTTCCAAAAAATTACCACTATACAGACAAATTATGTCTTGCAAATTAACATGTTTTCTTTTTATCTGATTGTAAAGAGAAAGGGTTTTCCTTTTCAATTTGGTTTACTGATTCATCTAAATAGGGATTCGGCGAAAGATAATTTCAACCATTAGTTGTGTGTCTTTTGTGCATAACGTATAGTTGCTGATAAAAGTGTACCATTTTTCACTGACTTAAAATGTAGTTCAGCACTCCATGCATAGTTCCTATGCCAAGAGCCTAGGAAATATAATTTGTGAAGGAATACATAAACTGGATTACTGGCTCACTGCTTTATAGTAGACATCTTTCGTATCTTTTCAGCTCCCAGTTCAGACTTACCCTTGGAAATCGATTGATTCTTCTTTACTACTTTGTGAGTCAGCTGTAAACTTTAGATTTGCAACCCCCTTTTTTTGGTAATAATTACATTCTAAATCAGGGCTCTGAAGCTATAATCTTTTGGATTAAAGACAAAGGTTGGCCGATCAACAGTGAAAAGATTACACAAGTGTTACTTTGCTGCTTTCTCAGCAACTGGCATAAAACTGTCAAATGGAATGTAATAATTATACCACTTTCTAGATATTTAAACGTGTGAATTTGCTTGTGTAGTAATCTATCCTTTTTTGCAACCTAGATTGCTTATTTTTTTTAATTTCTTCTCAGCTGAAATGTGTATACCATATTTAATTTTCTAATGCTTTGGCCAGATTTATTCTGCTATTGGGGTATTCATACCTCACTCAGAGTATGGTGCATTATTACTGGTATCACAGACTATAGATGTAAATGAACATGGCATGTGATTTTACTCTGGTATGTCTTGTGAAACAAAGGATTGATTGTCAACAATCTGCATTCAAGAATCTGGAAACACAAATGTTAAAAAAACGACAGTCCTAGATGCCATGAAAGGGGCAAGGACCTGCACTAACTAAATATATTCACCTCTTAGACTGCAGTAATTTAAGGGAAAGGAAATTCACAAGATCATGGCATTTACTTACAAATTTCACAGCCAGTTAACTTTTAATCATCTCTCTCAAAGCAAACAATGCCACCCTTAGAAATGTGTACATCATCAAACTGGTGGTTATGCAATGTCTAATACAATGTGTAAGCTTTTAAAATATGTATGCCCCTTATTTCACTGCCTAAAAGAACAAAATGAGTTATTCAGGATTTACATGTAAGCTACATTAATATTCTTTGATCTATGCAGAGGCATTGAACATTTTTAAATTTGATTGAGCATAAAATCTCATTCAGAATATTTTCATGCAAGATAACTTCCCAGTGCTCATTATGAGAAATTTTGTATCATTCATCCCTTTTCTTACTTTTAAAACATAGTTTGAGTTTGCAATAAACAGAAGGGAAAGATGAAATATATAGTACATAATAGGATGCAACTTCTTTTTTTTTCTCAAAAATGTTTTATTTTTCAAATACAGTTGAATAAATTCCATAGTATTCGTATATAACATCTTAAATAACCATGTACACTATTTACATCAGCCTGACACTATAACATAGCTAAATATATGCAATTACTTTATAGTTATAACAACTGCAGTGGTGGTGCTGCGGTAGCGTTGTCGCCTCACAGTAAGATGTTGTCCTGTTCGATTCTCGGCTAGGGCGTCTTCTGTGTGGAGACATGTGTGAATAGGTGTTCCTTCGTTGAAGGTTGTGCGTCAGGGCCGGCAACTCTGCACGTAAAAATCTACTGCCAATCATTAGCGGACCGGAGTTCCGCTGTGGCGACCCCTAACCAGGAAAAGCCAAAAGACACAACAACAACAACTTTATAGTTATAACAATCCAGTTATCAGAGTTTATCTGTTCAGTTATTGTAAAGTGCCAATTAATGATCAGACTTTTTTCCATGGATTATTAATAAATGACTTAGGATGAATCCTTAATTCTTTAATGTTAATTTCCAACAATGCTGTGGTCTTCAGTAGGCTGTAGAAGTCTTCTAAAGTCAGTATTGTGTTTGTATTCCATGTTCTTCTTATACACTTCCTTGAGATTGCAAGTATTTTCCAAACTAGATACATATTTGACTCAATCAAATGAGGACTTTCGTGCACATTTAATAATACTAGAGATTTAGATAAGTTAAATGATTCATTAAATAAAGCTTGTAAAAAGTTTCTAATACCATTCCAGAATGGCTTAATTTTAACACAGTCCAAAAAAATATGATTCCAGTCTGCATTGTGTATTTGCTCACACCTCCAACATATTCCCTTTGTGGAAGAATTAATTTTAGTAATTCTATCTGGAGTTGAGAATGCTCTCTGCAAGCATTTCCAATTAAAAACTTTCCAATATTTTGTAAAGGATATATGTTTTATTGATAAAATATTTGATTTAATTTCATTTAGCTGTAATGAGTGTCCTTTTGATATATAATTCCAATATGAGGATTTGGGTGTTTTATAATTTATCAATATCCTGTAAAATTTTGAAATGCTATTTCCCATGTCATAATCATTGTATATGATTTCATATAGGTATATCATAAGTTTAGGTATTTTTTTAAATGAAGAATTACTAATTATTTTGCATAAATCTTGTGAATACGTCAGAATGCTTTGCATAGTTTGCCAGTCTTGTTGTGGAATTTTGTATGTTGTTTCTATTTGCATATCCAGAAATTTTAATTCTTTGATACATTGAAACCAACAAACAAATCCTTTCTGTTCCCATGAATTAATTAATTCTCTGTGTATTTTATGTGGATAGCTCTTTGTAACTATGAATGGTGTTAAAAGATCAAACCAGATTTTTAAATCTATATTTGCATTAATAATTTTCATAAATGAGGCAATGTAATAATTAATCATACAAGTTTTAGTGGGCTTAGTCATGTTATATTGCATACTAATACATATGTGCATGGCAAATTGTTTTTATCTGTTATTTTATTTTTTTTTTGTAAATTAAATTCATTTATTGATATTACAGTTAATTCTTTCCAATTTGCCGAATAATTTGGACTTGTCCAAATATATTAATGTTTTTATATATGTTTCTATATCAGCAAAGTTTAATCTTCCCTGTTTCCATTGTCTGATATGATGTATTAAAGCTATTCTGTTTCTTTTGGGAAACCATAAAAATATTATTAGGCATGAGTTTATTTCTTTGAGTATATTCCCAAAACGTGGGTAGTAAAACCATTTTTATTAACTGTAGTCTATCTTCAAATGTTAATATTATTTTGTTCCACTTTTCCACAGAGATTTTAATAGGTTCATAGGTTCATAGGTTCATACTAGGCTATCTGCCCGAGGGCATTTACAAGCCTAGCCCATCGTTTTGTGGCTTAGGCCACCCTTTAGTATTAGTATATACCTACTTTTTTCTGTCTGTGACAGACGTGTAATGAGAGGTAATCCTGGGGGTATATCTAGATCTCCCATCCATTGGTCAAGATTTCTCTTGAACAAGGCCAGGAGGTGCTCTGCCTCACATGTACGGGATTTTGTTCATTTGTTAGGGGAGTCTTTGGGTGATTGATCTATCTCCTCCTCAGCTATATTATTAATAGCCGTGGTTTAAGTCTTTCTCCCGCCTTTGTGGCTCTGATGATAGAAGATTTTTTTGAGAAGCATATTCATCAATCTGGGTTTGACATGACATTGTATGTTAGGGCTCAAGGTCACCTCTGAGCAAGCGGTAGCGACTGAATAGAGCTGGAGTTCTTTCAGTCGGGCAGCATAGCATAGATTTTTTTGACCCTTTAACCTTTTTTGGAGAGGAACTGGCCTCTCTCAGCTGCTGTGTAGTCTCGGGTCAGATATTCAATGGGGGGGCATTGTACTCAATCATTGGTCTGATGAGTGATGAGTAAAGGGAGACTATGACCTCCCTTGTATTGATGATATTATTCTAGTTTTTTTTAGACTAATTCATTATTATCCTTGCATAACTCACTTCAAAGATATTTTAAGGTACGTTCTTGTTTCAATATAATATGATTCCCTTTTGTCTGCAATTCTTTTTTTTAATTTAAAAATAAAAATTTTGATTTTGATTTATTGAAGTCCTGTAAAATGTGTCAATTAAAATATCTAATTCTTCTAATGTCTCTTTTGTATTGGATAATGTTAATAATATGTCATCAGCAAAGAGCATTACTTTCAAATTGTATTGTTCATAAACATCTACTCCTTTGATTTTTGTATTGTTACATATTGAATCTGACAATATTTCAATAGCCAAACCAAATAGAATTGGTGACATGGGACATCCTTGTTTAGTACCCTTTGTTATAGGTATAGATTCAGAGGTGAAAGGACCTAGCTTAACATACGCTAAATTATTTGTATATATATTCTTTAGTAGATGAACAAAGGAAGGAGGAAATTCAAATAACACCAGAATTTTGAATAAATAGTCCCAATTTAGGGAATCAAAGGCTTTTTCTATATCTAAGCCAATTATGAGTGTTTCTTTATTTTCTTTATTAATATAAACTATAAGAGAAATTATCCTTTTAATATTATGTGTGTGTCTATGATATATAAATCCAGTTTGATAATTATTTATTGTTTTGAATAGTGGTATGTTCATTCTTTTAGTTAATATTGTCATAAATATCTTATAGTCATCATTTAATAATGATATAGGTCTGTATGAGGTACCGAGGTTTGGGGATTTGTTTTCCTTTAAAATTATTGTGATTAAGGAATATCTCCAAGAGGGTGGTATTAAAGCTTGTGACTGAATTTCTAATGGAGTTTTATGGAAGAGGGATAGTATCTTTGAAGGAAAAAGTTTCATAGTTTCATAGGTGTTTGCTAGGTTAATGACCACAAGGGCCTTCTTAAGCCTAGCCATGCATCCCAAATCTCTGACAAGTTCTAAAACCCTTGATAAGTGTAAGCGTGGTCCTGGGAGATGAACCATTTACAGGCTACCTGTCTGTGTCAGAGACTTAGGTGCCAAACCAGGGATGAATTGCCAGTTTCCCATTCAATCATCCAAGTTGCATTTGAATTGGATTAGGGAGGATCTGCTTCACATGGCTAGGAGACCTTTTTCATAGACAGGGTAGTCTCTGGGATACATACCAATTTCTTCAGCAAATCCTATTTATATCATAGGCAAGATTTAAGTCTTAAGAATAGGTTCATAGGTAGGTATTAGGCTATTGGCCCAAGGGCCTACGTTAGCCTAGCCAACAAGGTTCCCTGGCTTACGCCACCCAAGAAAGTTATTTTCCTGTGCCACTGTCGAGCAGAGACACAAAAGTGATCCCCGGGGTTTATTTCCCATTTCCCATCCACTCATCAAGATTTTTCTTGAAGAGTGCTAATGAAGAACTTTGTTTGACATAGATGGGTAGCCTGTTCCAGAGTATGGGAAGTCTCTGGGACAGGAGTCTATACCTCCAGCATGTCCTGTTTATTGTAGTGACAAGGTTTAGGTCCCTTGAGCATGTAGCTCAGAGGGATTGGGATTTCTTTAGGTGTAGCATGTCCAACAGCTCTGGGTTTGACATAGCTTTATATGTTAAGCAGAGATCACCTCGGAGCAGGTGATATGCTATGGAGTAAAGCTGGAGTTTTTTCAGCCGGTCAGTGTAGGGCATTTGTCTGAGGCCAATAATCCTCTTTGTGAGGTACTTCTGTGGCCTTTCCAGCTGCTGCAGATGTCTTGTGAGGTACATTCCAAAAGGGGCATTGTACTCTATAATGGGTCTGAGTGTTAAGTAGAGGGGAACAATTCTCTTTTTTGTCAGATGAGAACCCTTTTACGATGAAGTGTGCCATGTAGAAGGACTTCCTGACTACTGTGGGATGTGACTATCAAAGGAGAGACTACTGTCCACCTGGGTCCCAAGGTCTCATCACACATTCAGTGTTAAGTAGATTGCTACCAAAGAGGATGACACTGCACTTTTTGGCATTGAGCTTGAGGCCATGGCTCTGACACCAGGCATATGTCTCAGCGAGGCCCTTCTGTGGGATGCCCACATCATTTGGGGATTCTTGACTATGGCTCCTAGTTTGCAGTCATCTGCAAACTTCGTTAGCCAGAGGCCTTCTGTGTTAGCCTGTACTTCAGAGAAGTAGATACCAAACAGGAGAGTTCCCAGGACGGAACCCTGTGGTACTCCACTTGTCACTGCTTTGAGGTCAGATTTGGAGTCTGCAACTTTTACAGTGTGGGTTCTGTCAGTGAGCCAGTTGGCAACCCATCTTGTGATGTTGGGATTTATGCCTAGTTTAGTGGGTTTAGCTATAATTCCAGAATGGGGGATGGTGTTGAAAGCCTTGGCGAGGTCAAGATAGGCTGTGTGAACCACCTTACTCTCATCTATGGCTTTGGTGACTGCCTCAAAGAAGTCGATCAGGTTCAGGAGGCATGATCTGCCTTTCACAAACCCAAACTGGGTGGGATTCAGAGTTTGGAGGTTACCAATGTCTTTGTTAATGAGTTCCATGATGATACATTCCATGGCCTTGCAGACCAGGCTCGTCAGGCTAATAGGTCGATAGTTCCTGGGATCAGTGGTGGCTCCCCCTTTGTGGAGTGGGATAACTGTTGCTGTGCACCATTCAGTGGGCATAAAGCCTGATGCGAGGCTATTATTGAACATGGTGCTTAAGTGGTGAGCCAGTTCGTTCTGAAGTTCATGTAAAACGTAGCCTGGGATGTTGTCTGTTCCCATGGATGCTGTGTTTTTGGCTTTAGAGGGTGCAGCTTTTACCTGCGTAGTTGTGATTACAGGGACTCTGCATTCTTCCTGTATAGATTGGGACCTTTAGGGGGTGAGCGAGGGGTAAAGTTAGCCCTGAAACTATCTGCCAGGATGTTGGCAATATCAGTTGGTTCTATAATTTTCGTGCTGTAACTCTGATCTGGGTGTTGCCATCAAGATTCTTGATATAGCTATAGAATGCTTTGTGGTTGTCCTTAGAATTAGTCGCAATTTTGTTTTCATAGCTAGCTTTGGAGGATCTTATAAAGGATCTCAGCTTCTTACTGAGGCTGACCAGGGAGCTCCTCCACTCATGGGATTTTACTCTCTTTTGCAACAGTTTCTTCCTACTGTTGTACAGTTTGTTTATGGCAGGGGACCACCAGATTGGCTTCCTTTTTTTGGAGGATAGCGTCTTGGTTCTGTTTAGGATAGCACGATCCATGCACTCGTGTATGTGCTTATAGAGTACATCTGTGTAGGATTCAGCAGTCGTAATTGTATTGTCTATCTGCATGGGTGTCATGATGTTTACCACTTCTGTCTTAAGAAGCATGAAGTTGGCTTTGTAGAAATGTGTTACCATGGTTTCCTTAATGGGGGGTGGGGGCGGGATGTGAATATCAAGGGTGATTAGCTTATGGTCGGATCGGACCAACGAGGAGTTGACTTCAGGTGTGGAACATCGGTCACTCGTGTTGGTACTGACTAGGTCTAGGATATTGTTGCCCCTGGTGGGGGTGTGGATAAGTAGATCCAGGGCATTGGAGTTTATGAATTCCAGAAAGTGTTGAGCTAAGGAGTTGGCACACAAGTAGCTTTCCCATTTAATGGTGGGGTAGTTGAAGTCACCCATTATTAGGGTGTTTGTTTGAACACTAATATTTTCCAGTACATCAAGAAAAGAGGAGTGGGAATCCTGGGGCATGGTGAGGGATCTGTAGCAAGCTACAATTTGGATTGCAGTTTTGCCCAGAGTTAGTTGCACTTGGATAACCTTGGATGCATTATGCTGAGCAACTAGCCTGGAGGTGTGGATATCCATAATGAATATGGACACACTTCCGCCTTTGGTGTTTCGGTCCAGGTTACATGGCTGAAAAGTGTAGCATGAGTTATAGCCTGGTAGTACAGGGGTGGTCTCTGGAGCCTTGAACCAGGTCTCAGTCACTGCACAGATTTTGATGTTCTCCATTGTAAGGAGTGCCTTGAGTGAGTGCATTTTCAGATTTAGACTTCTAGCATTGAGTAGCATTACCCTCAGTTTTTGCTTGCCTATTCCTGCTATGGTGGTGAATTTGTCATTTGAACCTTGCCTAAAAAGGCACTATAGGGGCAGCAAGTCCCTTAGCCAGTATCCGGAATCCCAGGAGCGACAGGTGCAGACCATCTGTGGCAAAGCATCGTGGTCTGTTGACCATGTCATCCCAAGCAGACAGATACTGGATCCCCTTAGAATGGCACCAGAAGCTTAGCCAATTGTTGAAGTCAATCATTCTGTCCTTGTACTGCGGTATCATTCTGGACGATGCTACTCAGCGCTAGGGTCATTCCTGCCTGGGCTACAAGATCGAACAGCTCTTCCATGTCTCTTTTCATGCAGTCCAGGGAGGTATGTCTCAAGTCATTCACACCAACATGGACAATGATGGAGTCATATTTGTACTTGTTGTGGCGTGACCTGAGTGCGTGGGTTATGTGGCGGATCCCAGCACCCGACAGGCAGCTGTCAGTAACCGTCTCCTTGTTTAGCCTGGTGAGTGGGACATCAGTGTGCCTGACTATAAAGTCACCTATGACTAGTGTGTGTACGTTGTTTTGCCTTATAGGTTCATAGGTAGGTACTAGGCTATTGGCCCTAGGGCCTATATAAGCCTAGCCAAAGGTACCCTGGCTTTCGCCACCCAAGAAAATTATTTTCCTGTACCACTGTTGAGCAGAGCCACAGAAGTGATCCCCAGGGTGAATTTCCTATCTCCCATCCAATCATCAAGATTTTTCTTGAAGAGTGCTAATGAGGAGCTTTGTTTGATATAAATAGGTAGTTTGTTCCAGAGTATGGGAAGTCTCTGGGACAGGAATCTATCCCTCCAGCATGTTCTGTTTATTGTGGTGATGAGGTTTAGATCCCTAGAGCGTGTAGCTCATAGGGATTGGGATTTCTTTAAGTGGAGCATGTCTAAAAGCTCTGGGTTTGACATAGCTTTGTGTGTTAGGCAGAGATCGCCTCTGAGTAGGCAATATGTAATGGAGTAAAACTGCAGTTTTTTGAGACGGTCTGCATAGGGCATCTCTTTGAGGCCAGTAATCCTCTTTGTGAGGTATTTATGTGGCCTTTCCAGTTGTAGATGTCTTGAGGTACATACCAAAAGGGGCATTGTACTCTATAATGGGTCTAATGAGTGACGAGTAGAGGGGAACAATGACCACTTTTTTCCTGGATGAGAAACCTTTTGTGATGAGGTGTGCCATGTAGAAGGATTTCCTGACTACTGTGGCGATGTGATTATCAAAGGAGATACTACTGTCCACCTGTGTCCCAAGGTCTCTTATCACACTTTCGGTGTTAAGTAGACTACCACCTATGTGGTAGTTCATGGCTACTGAGTTTTTACCAAAAGGGATGACAATGTTCTTTTTGGCATTGAGCTTGAGGCCATGGCTTTGACACCAGGCATCTGTCTCAGCGAGGCCCTTTTGTAGGATGGCCACATCTTTTGGAGTTTTGATTATGGCTCCTAAAAAAGGCACTATAGGGGCAGCAAGACCCTTAGCCAGTATCTGTGGTTGAGTGGCACACTGAGTCTGTGGGCTATGTGTCATTTGGGTTGTGTTGAGGGATGGAGGTTGCATGCATTTCTGCTTTGGAGGTCTCTGTTGCTTAGACAGATTATTATTGAGAGCCTCCGCGAAAGTTTTTGTGTTACTATGTGTGGATTTTGTTGGTATAGATTTAGTGAGACTATGTGATGTGTGGTGTAGTGCAAATGTTTACCATCTCCTCATGACTGTCAAGTTCAGTTTTGGTTGGAGAGAGCTTTACCTCCAGTTTGGCTAGATAAGTGCATCTCTCACAGGTTGTAGTTTTGGGTGGTAGGAGGAGAGGGTTGTCTGTATACATGAGGCAATTTCTACATTGCCTCAACATGCCCAGATTCATCAGATAGACAGGAGAGAACACTGGGAGCTAACCCTTGGACATGCCTGAATAAAAAAATATTTTCCTCTAGATAAGTGAGAAAAGTAAGTACAAAAACTGTTTTCCTATAGGTTTATATGTTTCCATAATTATGCCATCTATACCTGGACCTTTATTATTTTTACCCTCTTTTATTGGAGCTTTATTATTTTTACCCTCTCTTATTCTATCTGTAACTTCTGTATAGGATATGGGTGCTTGCAGATCTGGTTTTAATTTTTGTGTTTTTTTTTTATATTAAAACATTTTTCATCTAGATTTAGTTGATCAATATGTATATTTTCTTTTTGGAAATGTTCCATATAGTGATCTCTGTAGGCATCAAGAATGTCACCTATATCCGAGACATTTTTCCCTTTGTTTTCATGGAAGATACTTTTAATGTTATTAGCTTTTGATTGTATTTTGATTCTTGTGGATAAATTATGTAGATATTTGAGAAAAGTGGCAATGTATTCATTTTTAGTTTTTCTAAAGTTAAACTAGTTTTATGTGTTAGAATTTTGTTGTATTTATTGTTATATACTTCTCCAAATGATTTTGATTTTTTTCAGCTTTTACTGACAAAAGTTTGGATTCTAGATCTAATAATTCAGAATAACCTTCTCTGATTTTTTTATACCAAGTTAGGGTTTGACCATATATGTAAGCTTTTAATGAGTCCCATATCATTATTTTATTTATCTCTGTGGTGCAATTAATATCTAAGAAGAACTGTAATTCAGATAATAACCAGGGTTTGAACTCTTTAATTTTAGTTATATATGCTGGAATTCTGGAGTTAAAGATTAATGGTTTGTACCCATTTTGAAGTTTTAGGATCAATGAACTGTGGTCTGAAAAGGGGCAGGGAGTGATTGAGAAATGAATGATTTTAGAGTATAAGTCTTGGGCAGCAAATATTTTATCTGTTCTAGTTTGCGTACCAAATCTGTGATCTTGATGGGAAAACAACAACGATTTATCTTCTTTAAGTTTGAAAGTATTCTACCTACTTGTTTAAAGCTTTTGATACAGCAGATGTACACAGAGGTCTTTTATTTGTAGTTTCAGAAATATCAAATATACCGTTAAAATCTCCTCCTAATATTAAGTTGCCTTTATAATTATTGGAAATTAAATCTAAGTGTTTTTTAACCGTTCCTGATCCAATGCCTGGGAACTAGTATAGATTGGCTAGGGTCCATATTCTGTTATTATATTTAACTATTACTAATGCCACAAGGCCTTCTTAATCTTCATACTTATAAATGATTTCTGGGTTAATCAAATTTGTTTTCCATAAAATTGTTACCC
The DNA here is from genome assembly GCF_019279795.1 of Protopterus annectens. Classification (NCBI taxonomy): domain Eukaryota; kingdom Metazoa; phylum Chordata; order Ceratodontiformes; family Protopteridae; genus Protopterus; species Protopterus annectens. Next base: position 660,015,554 of record NC_056726.1, on the reverse strand, counting down.
CTTTTGCCTTTGTCTTATAAGTGGATTGCAGCAATATCATATATTCCATAGGATTCCATTTGTAATTGTCATTTGTTTTGAAATGAGTTTCTTGAAGTAAGACAATTTGTGCTTTGTTCAGTTTTAAATATTTCAGTAGATTTGATCTCTTGCTAGGATTGTTTTAGCCATTGCTATTTAAAGATAATAAAGTTAAATCCATCTTAGGTTATTTAGACTATTAAACATTTTCCTCTGATAACTATAAAGTATATGTTTGAGCTTTTAAAGGAAATTATCAGTTTTAAACTTTGAGTGTTTACCAATAAAGTAATGTTTTGGTCAAGCATACTAAAAATGTTTTTGTGAAATAAATTTAAATTAATAAATGTTAACAAAACTAAGATCCGCACTAGCCATGGAATGAAAATCATTCCTAATCTGATGGATAAACCTAAGTCCACCAGCTTATCACTCATACCTTGACAATCCAGAACATCTGAGCTCCATAAATTGAATTATCGTATGGAGAATATTTGTAATAGGAATAAGTAATATTTATATTATTTTGAACAGATATAGTACTATTGTAGATTATACAGAATTCTAACAAAGTGTCTACTTATTGTATAAGCAATTAATATTTACATGAAAGATAGATGACAAACAATTCAATCATAGTAAAGTAGGATGTATCATATATAAAACCTCAATAAAAGATTATAGCACACAGTTATTTAACATATTCATCCTTATTGATGAAGTCTTTCAAAACGTATTACTTAATATAAATAGATGGTAATAACATTTAGGTTCATAGGTTCACAGGTAGGTACTAGGCAATTGGCCCAAGGGCCTAAGTAAGCATAGCCATCAAGGTTCCCTGGCTTATGCCACCTAAGAAAGTTATTTTCCTGTGCCACTGTCGAGCAGAGCCACAGAAGTGATCCTCAGGGTGTGTTTCCCATTTCCCATCCACTCATCAAGATTTTTCTTAAAGAGTGCTAATGAGGAACTTTGCTTGACATAGATGGGTGGCTTGTTCCAGAGTATGGGAAGTCTCTGGGACAGGAATATATCCCTCCAGCATGTCCTGTTTATTGTGGTGACAAGGTTTAAGTCCCTAGAGTGTATAGCTTGGATTTGTCGGGATTTCTTTAAGTGTAGCATGTCCAACAGCTCTGGGTTTGACATAGCTTTATATGTTAGGCAGAGCACGGGTATTCCTATCTGAGAGGGTGGGATTCTTAGCAGAAGTTGCTTTAATAGCTTTAGGCCCTTGGGAGATAACTTCAGGGTCAGCGTTAGGATTTTTGAAAATAAATTTTTGAGAGTTAGGGACTATGTAATACCTGTCAGGTTTCCTGGAAGCAGAAGGGAGGGTGTCAGGAGTTAAACTAGATTCCATGAAAACATCATCCACAAAATCCAGGACAGGAGGAATGGCCAGGGGTCTGTGCTGTGGAAGATCTAAAAATTCCCTGAGCCTCTTTTTAGACTGAGGGTAGTCCTGCCATTCCCATTGGAAATGCTCCCTTAAAGTATGAAGGGTTTCCCCAAAGGAAAAATCTTTGGGTGGATAGGCTGAAGGAATGGATTCCTCTGCATCAGAATCCTCATAAGCATAGAGGGGTTGCATGTCTTCATATTCAGAGACAATGGAGTCATCAGTTTATACCTAATGTTTATAATACAGTATATTCTACTGGATATATCAAAAATTATATTTCATTGTTTACCAGCATTTAAGTAATAACTTTGTTTGTTGCTAACTTACTTAAAGCATCAAGTTTGTTTTTGAGTTAGAAGCAGGTTTCCTCAGTGCTCTATGCGCCCTTTCAATCTCAAATGAAAGACCCTCTTTCAAGTCTAAAACTTCAGGAATCCAGGTTAAGAATGAAATAATGTCTTCTCCTTCAGTGTTTTCAGCCAGACCAAAGATCCTTATGTTGTTTCTCCTTTCCCTGTTTTCTAAGTCATCTATTTTGTTAAGCAGCCATGTATTCTGTTTAAGCAGAAATGCTTTTTGAAATTCTTCCTCTGAGTCTCCCTTCAATGTCATTTAGAGAAGTCTCTATATTTGTTAATTTTGTATGGTGTTGCTGTAATAGTTCCTTAAGAGTATCGGTCTGTTTTTGAGAATTTAATTTGAGGTTTTCTAAGTCAAGATAGTTCCTGTAAGTTAGATGTCATAAATTGCAGTTATTTTTTTCAAAGCAGCATCTGGATGAGAATTCCTTGAGTTGTTCATATTTAGTGACTCACTATATGTCCAAGTTACTTGACAGGAACATTTTTGTATATATCCACCAAAATTGATATTTTTGTAGTTTAATAGTTTATCTATAGATTTTTTATGTTTTAAACTTGAAAATAATACATTTTTCCTATATTATTATACTAGTTTATGGAGCTCTCAAAATTTACTGTTCTCAGTTAGCCATCTAGTCTCCGTCCGCATAGGATGCAACTTCTGATGTAATCCTGTTACTGCTTTTAGGGACGAAAGCACTTAACCAGTAAAGTTTTGATTTTAAATTTCTAAGGCGTGTTATGCTATTATTTTATTTATAATTTGCAGAAGTTTGTTATCTGATAGACACTGTGTGTGTATTTTGTGGTGTTTTAATAGGATGAAACTTCATAATTTAGCATATATAAATGCTGTAAGACAGGAAATCAGAAACAAAATTTCAGATCATGGATCACAGAAAACAATGGCCAGAGCTGCCTATTTGTCAGATCAGTTTTGCTTGTTATGTGCTTAAAAAAGTATATACCAGCTTAATTTCTAATTTATATAATGTCAGTGCATGGCGCCCTATTGAAATTTCAAGGCTGGCAATAGTGAGTCCTGGGAACCAGGGAAAAAAATGAAAACACACAAGAAGATCTTTTTTTTTTTACATGAGGACAAGACCCACTGAATACCATAATCTTGAAGTAAGCCCCCCGCCAAATTTATGTATATATACTGACTCCAAGATTGCAGGGAATACTCCAAGAAGCAACAGTCTTGGATTTGTAAGACTGCATTTTCAGTCATTCAGTGTCAATGTTCTGGGTTTCACACTGTCGAGTCTCTGACTTTCAAATGGTTATCTCCATGCATAGCAAACACTCTTTAATTTGAGGGGTATTAAGTTATTATTTATATATCAGACAGCAAAAACAGAAGCAGAAATGCACCATTGCTTATAAACTGTTGATGCATTAGTAAAAAGCAGATATAACTGTTGACCTGTGATTATCTCTATCTATACTAGCACTGCCTCTATTTTTGGATACTGTGAGCCTAATTCAGAATTGCATCAGAGGTGGTCCTTTGAAAGTCGTGTATTTTGTGCTGTTTGTCAACAAATATCCTCATCTCTTTATGCACTGTGTAACTGTGTGTTCATAGGTTCATAGGAGTTTACTAGGCTAACGACCACAAGGGCCTTTTTAAGCCTTGCCATGCATCCCATATCCCTGACAAGTTCTGGTACCCTTGATAAGTGTAAGCAGGGGCTTTACAGGCTGCTTGTGTCCATTAGAGACATAGGTGCCAAGCCAAGGATGAATTTCCTGTTCCCCACTAAATTGTCCAAGTTAAACTTGAATTGGGAACTCTGATTCACATGGATGAGGAGCTTGTTCCAGAGAATGGGTAGTCTCGGGGATACATGCCTACCTCTCCAGAAGGTCCTGTTTATATCACGGGAAAGGTGCAAGTCTTTAGAATGTGTAATTCTGGTTCTGTTTGTTTTGTGGATATGGGAGGTGGTCCATCAGCGTGGGATCTGAAAATGCCCTGTATGCCAGACATAGATCTCCCCTCAACAGCCTATAGGAGACAGAATACAGGGATAGGGCCTTCAGGCGATCTGCATAGGACATTTTACTTACACCCCCTATTTTTTTTTAGTGAGGAACCTCTGTGGGCATTCCATTTGTTGGATATGCCTGGTTAAGTACATACCAAAGAGGGCATTATACTCAATGATAGGTCTGATGAATGCCAAATACAGTGAAACAAAGACTTTTGTGGACCTAGATGCCATACATTTGTTTACATGTTGTGCAATATAGAATGATTTCCTCACCACTATAGTCATGTGATAGTCAAAAGCTAGATTACTGCCTATGTGTGTCCCTAAGTCCCTGACTACTGGGTCTACTTTAAGGGGTGTGTTGTCAATATGATAGTTACCAGAGGTGGATGACTTCCCAAATTATACTGTTATGCATTTCTTGGCATTTAGTTTTAGTCCATGGCTCTGACACCAGTTGCTTGTCTGTGTCAGCCCTTCCTGGGGAACATTTGTGGCAGTGTGGGATTCAATGGCAGCTCCTAATTTGCAATCACCTGCAAATTTATTCAGCCAGAAACCATTGACATTGACCTTGACTTCAGAGACATAAATGCCAAAAAAGAGTGGTCTAAGGACCAATCCCTGAAGGACTTCACTAGTGACTGCCCACTTTCTACATGTGACTCCCCAATTCTAACTTCCTGAGTCTTGTGAGCCAGTTGGCTATCCACCGAGTGACACTCAGGTTTATACCTAACTTAAGTTTGTCAACAATGCTCAAATGGGGTATTGTGTCAAAAATCTTGACAAGGTCAAGGTAGGCAGTGTGAACCATTTTGCCCTTATCCATTGGTTTGCTGTACTTCTCAAAGAGGTCCACCAGGCTGAGTAGGCATGGCCTGCCCTTGATGAAAACAAACTGGATCAGTTCCAGTATCTGGAAGTTCTCAGAAATTCCACCATTTATATTTTTAATTGTTGTAGATCTGATGGATAGGTGGCATTGTCTTAGTATTTAAAAAGACCATATGAAAGCTAGAAGCATTAAACAATCCGGAGCTAGAAATTGTTCATACAGTAATAAGTGGTATAAAATATAACTTCATTGACACTTATCAACCACTGTCTACTTCAACTAAATCATATAAATTTCCTGAAAGAATTTAAAATTGTAAAAAAAAAAATTGGTAAAATTTAGACTCACTATCAAGTTTAGATCACAACACACTCACTGACTGGCAACGCACCATTAAATAAATACATTCAGATACTGTTTAATGGAATGACCCACTGCAGTAATCAGTTTTCAGGGTGGTAACTGTGCAGTAAGACCCCCAAAAGCAAATTTTATGGATTTAACAGACAAAAACAAGATATGTACTAATACAAATAGAAAACAATGTAGACATGGTGGACAAGTAAGTGTAAAAACATATTTGAAAAATATTCAAATTATATATGCAGTTCTATTTGAAAAAAGACAAAATGCAACATTGTAAAATATTTACATTCCAGTTAGATAATTGCCACAATGTTTTTACATCCCAGAATGCTTTAAACAGCTATCACTGTAGTTACTTTCTAAAATGCATAACAGTTTCCACTTAATATGTCAACCTCATTAGCATGTGCAATGTCAGTGAGCATTTTAGAAAGTAGAATGGATAAGCTTGATAGAGGTGAAATAAGTAAAATTGGGCTTAGTCATGTCATTTTACATGAGCCCTAATTCCAGAGGATATAAAGAAAGGTTTATGTTGAGATTTTATTTATTTATTTATTTATTTATTTGCATTTGTTGACCGGGAGTGTCCGACTGGACTAGGTCCATTTTCAGCGGAGGCCCGGGGAAAAAAGCTCCACAGTTAAAATAAACAGACAGTAGTTACATTGAATTACATAGCAATTAACAATTTAACATCGCAATTACTTACAACATATTTACAGATGAAGAACATAGTACATCAGTAGACAACTAGAATCTTTATCTGTGAAGTACATAATAGACATTAACAAATGTTACAATAAAAAGTTCCTGCTGTATAATAAGTACTAGGCTTATGAGCATCTCAGCTTGCTATAATCAAGGTAGTTAGTGGAGTGGGAAAAAAGGTAGTGGTTGGATGGGGTGGGTGATATTAGAGTGAGAGTTGCAAGGGTATAGCCAGCATGTTTTTAGGTGCACTTTTAGTAAAGTTTTGAACTGGGTGCATGATGGTATGGCGGTAATTGTGGGTGGAAGGGAGTTCCATAATTTGGCTATGGTGCAATAGAATTGTGCTTCACCAGCAGAGTTATTGGTTTTAGTGATCTGCAAGTGATTTTTGTTGCTGGATCTGAGTGGTCTGGTGGAGTGATAGGGTCGGAGTAGATTCTGGAGGGATGGGACATTTAGTGGACGGTTTACTAGTTTGTGGGCGAGTGAGAGTTGATACCATTGAAGGAGATGAGGGAGTTCAAGCCAGCCCAGTTCAGCAAGTGAGAGACAGTGGTGACTACGGTAGGATGCCCCTGTGGCAAATTTGGCAATTTTGTTGTAGCAGGTCTCTAACTTGTTTAGATCGCATTGCCTTAGGTTGGTATATATTGGAGAGGCATAAAGTAGGGTGGAGATAAGGTGGGAATTTGCTATTGAAATCTTCTTTGGTGAGAAGTTTCTTATTTCTGTATAACGCTCCTAGTTTTTTGTGGACTTTTTTTATGGTCATGGATATGTGAATGTCAAATTTTAGTTTATTGTCTATTTCCAACTCCTAGCAATTTGGTGTGTTCAGTTGGGTATATAGTGGTGTTGTCTTTTGCTGTCATGTTAAAATGAGAGTTGTTTTGGGTATGTTTGGTGGGTTGGAAGACGAGTAGTTTAGTTTTGTTTGGGTTGAGTATTAATTGGGCATCGGATAACCAAGTTTCGACAGAGGAAAAGGCTTCCTGTGTGATGTTTTGCAGTTTGGGTAGGGACTGGGCTGAGCAGATGATGGTTGTCATCTCCGTATTATATGAGTGTGCCATGTTTGGTGGCAGAGGCTAGATTATTAGTGAAAACAGAGAAGAGTAGGGGTCCAAGGATGAATCCTTGGGGAACCCCTATGGAGACAGGTTGTTGGGGGAGATATGTCATTCTGCCATACAACGGATTGTTGGCGGTCAGACAGGTAACTCTGAAACCAGTTGGTGACTGATTGAGAGAAGGATAGGTTATTGAGGACAGAGATAAGTTGTTTGTGTTGGACCATGTCATATGCTTTAGATAGGTCTAGGAAAGTAGCAGAGGAGAGATAGCCATTGTTTTTATGCTAAAGGATAGTGTTAGTAAAGGAGAGTAATGCAATGGTGGTGCTATGGTTTGGTCGGAAACCATGCTGAGTACTGGAAAGGAGGTTGTTAGTAAGGAGGTAGTCTGAGACCTGAGAGTATATGCATCTTTCTAGTATTTTGGAGAGTGAAGAGATAATAGCTATGGGGCGGTAATTGGTTAGTTCCAATTTAATAGATTTAATGGAAGAAATGGCATGATTAACTGTAGAGGAGTTTCAGCTATTTTAATCAAAAATATTTGGAACAAGTAATGTGAATTTTTGGAATGAATAGTATGAAATCAGTCGGTTGCAGCAATATAGAGAAATATGTTCTGGTCTCCACTTATAACTGGCTTATTATTTGTTTATTTATTTATTTGTATTTGTTTTCCAAGGTAGAGCACTGATTTCCATGGACCTTTTTCACATTCAGTCCGGGAGTGGTGTCTGGTTAAGTGAATTGCTCAGAGTAACACAGTTAGGCAATGGAAGGGTTAGGGAATCAATACGTCAATTGTGTGTTCAAGGCATAGATGCCAAGAAATTCATCTTGAGGTCAAAGCTCAAGAGGTGAATCTTGGCATCCATGTTACGAACGCATAAAGAGTTTTGATCAGAGACGTCTTCATAATTCTTTGTATTTATTAATTTATTTATTGACATCTGATTACTGGGAAAGTCTGACTTGGTAGAAGTCCATTTTCAGCAGAGGCCTGGGGAGAAAAGCTCCAAATTATTGTAACAAATTAGACAGAATATAAAAACATTGGTTAACAATCGGTACAAGTTATATGACAATCATTTAATATTTAAAGAAATTTTAGACAGTTAGTTAGTGTAATACAAACAGGAATTGCAATATTTGACAGACGTTGTGACAACCCTCCACTTGACCAGTAATCAAGGAGCCTCAGTCCTCACCACTGGCAGCAGTGGGGGACATTTACTGAGGGGATAACAAGTACACACACATTATTTCTAGACGCAGCTCTCTGTATCAAGTGGAATTTCCTTTAAGAGCACCAGAGACCACAGTCAGTCCAGGGCTGGTTTCTTCCTCTTCCTCTAGATCCCCAATAAGACTCCCCACTGGCACAGTTATAGAGTGGAGACCTTAGCTGAGTGGCCAAGCCAAGAAATCCAGTACCCTCTCTCTTACCAGTGTTTCTTGTCCCTGCCCAAGTAGCTGACACACACACTCTTTGAGGTTTGATTTACACACACACACCTGGGAAAGGCTGGCACAGGTTACTAGCTATGCCCCCTTCTGTCCAGACTATAAGGTAGTTTTCACTGCTACCAGTCACTCCTTATCAGCTACTTTAAGGCCATTAACAAAGGGTGTCCAATCTTTCTGTGTAATATTAACACTAATATAAATGGTAGTTTGACCAAGAGCAAGACTATTAGTAGTGGCCCACACAGTCTCACCAAGTAAATATGCAAAGTACTCTCAGAACTTAAATATCTCTACACAGATCAGCGACTATGAAAGATTTAAATATATTTAATAATAAATAATAAAAGATTAAGAAAATACTAAATATACATTCAAAGTGACATCAGAGTTCAAAACCACAGGAAATATTTAAAACAACATTGCAGAACAGTCTCAAATGAATAAAGAAAAATATCTAAACTAAGCTTCACTATATTCCTGACTGAATTTAACAGAATTGTACTATAACCTAAGAACTTACTAATAGGGCAAGGCAGATGTGGTGAATGGATCTTCTAGTTGTTGTCAGGTCCAAGACAGAATGCAGAATGCTCTGTCTCACAATATTTAAAATATTACTGCTGGGATAGCTTGCAGAATTACATAATTGCTGGTCATCTGACTTCCAGTTCCCAGGCCAAAACCTCTATTGCTAGAAGCTGGCAGCATATAGCATCTACCTGTAAAAATATACAGACGAGGGCTTTTCCTCAGATCTTTGGCAGATGCTGGAAGTCGTAAAATAATTGCATTCCTTCATGCTTCAAAACTAGCAATTAGTTCACTCCAAGTACAATACAGAAAGCTTCCTAGGACAGACCTTGTGTCTCTAGCTGCATTGAAAACTTGAGAGGTAGCGTCTTTATTGTGTCCTATAAAGTAATTTAATTTCAGATATTTTTCTAAAGTAAGATGGACTGAGATTAACCCTCCAGTGTCCTCTTTTTAAGCATATACTTTTAAACAGTTGCAGTAGTGCAGGTACATTTCTGTTCTCTTCCAGTAAGGCACACTGTGGTTGCATTATAAACACAGCACTCTACAAATACCTTTTCAACACACATATCTGTACAAGTAGTTTGATATACACAAGACATACAGTTCTAATACATTTGTAGCACAAGTATCTTGTATAAATCAATAACTTATAATTATTTACAAAATTCCTTTCGTCACAGAAGTAAGTGAAGAAGGGAAGGTAAGAAGGTATAAGGAATGAAAAGGTACTTGTTCACATTTAGGGATATACTTTATCTTGGTTTTGAGCAAGAATAGAGCCAGATTTTAGCTAAGAGGTCTTTCATATTGGGTTTGAATAATGGTAGGGAGTATGTTGATCTGATGGATACAGGTAAGGAGTTCCAGGCCTAAGCAACTTTGTACAAGTACCAGTAAGGCCCAGCAGATTTGATAGGTGTCTAGACAGGAGTTTTTGTTACTGGATCGCAGTGACTAACTAGGAACATAGTTATGTAAAATATTTTTAGTGCTGGACAGGAAGGTGGATGCTGCATAGGTTCACAGGTATGTACTAGGCTTTCAGCCCTGGGGCCTATACAAGCCCAGCCAAAAAGGTACCCCGGCTTTTGCCACCCAAGAACATTATTTTCCTGTGCCACTGTCGAGCAGAGCCACAGAGGTGATCCCCGGGGTGAATTTCCTATTTCCCATCCAGTCATCAAGATTTATCTTTGACTGCTAATGAGGAGCTTTGCTTGATATAGATAGGTAGTTTATTCCAGAGTATGGGAAGTCTCTGGGAGAGGAATCTATCCCTCCGGCATGTTCTCTTTATTGTGGTGACAAGGTTTAGGTCTCTAGAGTGTGTTGCTCGGAGGGATTGGGATTTTTTTAAGTGGAGCATGTCCAACAGCTCTGGGTTTGACATGGCTTTGTATGTTAGGCAGAGATCACCTTTGAGTAGGCGATATCCGACGGAGTAAAGCTGGAGTTCATTGAGACTGTCTGCATAGGGCACCTGTTTGAGGCCAGTAATCCTCCTTTGTGAGGTATTTCTGCGGCCTTTCCAGTTGTTGTAGATGTCTTGTTAGGTACATACCAAAAGGGGCGTTGTACTCTATAATGGGTCTAATGAGTGATGAGTAAAGGGGAACAGTGACCTCTTTTTTTCTGGATGAGAAACCTTTTGTGATGAGGTGTGCCATGTAGACGAATTTCCTGACTGCTGTGGCGATGTGATTATCAAAGACAGACTACTGTCCACCTGTGTCCCAAGGTCTCTTATCACACTTTCGGTGTTAAGTATACTACCACCTATGTTGTAGTTCATGGATACAGAGTTTTTACCAAAGGGGATGACAGTGCACTTTTTGGCATTGAGCTTGAGGCCATGGCTTTGACACCAGGCATCTGTCTCAGTGAGGCCCTTTTGTAGGATGTCCACATCATTAGGAGTTTCGATTATGGCTCCTAGTTTGCAGTCATCTGCAAACTTCATTAGCCAAAGACCTTCTGTGTTAGCCTGTACTTCAGAGAAGTAGATACCAAATGGGAGAGGACCCAGGACTGAACCCTGTGGTACTCCACTTGTCACTGGTCTGAAGTCGGATTTGGAGTCTGCTACTTTCACAGTGTGGGTTCTGTCAGTAAGCCAGTTGGCAAACCATCTTGTGACATAGGGATTTATACCTAGTTTAGTGAGTTTATCTATAATTCCAGAGTGGGGGATGGTGTTGAAAGCCTTGGCAAGATCTAGATAGGCTGTGTGAACCACCTTACCCTTGTCTACTGCTTTGGTGACTGCTTTAAAGAACTCTATCAGGTTTAGGAGACATGATCTGCCTTTTACAAACCCGAACTGGGTGGGGTCTAGAGTTTAGAGATTACCAATATCTTTGTTTATAAGTTCCATGATGATACGTTCCATGGCCTTGCAGACCAGGCTCTTCAGGCTAATGGGGCGGTAGTTCCCGGGGTCCGTGGTGGCTCCTGCCTTGTGGAGTGGGATAACCATCGCTGTGCACCATTCAGCAGGCACAAAGCCTGAGATGAGGCTATGATTGAACATGGTACGTAGGTGGGGTGCCAGTTCATTCTGTAGTTTGTGTAGAATGCAGCCTGGGATGTTGTCTGGTCCCATGGATGCTGTGTTCTTGGCTTTGGAGAGTGTTTTATATACCTGTGCAGCCGTGCTTACAGGAACTTTGCATTCTTCCAGTATAGAGATGGGTTCTTTAGGGGGGTGAGAGGGGGGTAAAGTTAGCACTGAACCTATCTGCCAGGATGTTGGCAATATCAGTTGGGTCTGTATATTTAGTGCCATTGTGCTGTAACTCAGAGCAGATCTGAATGTTGCCATTGAGATTTTTGACATAGTTATAGAATGCTTTGTGGTTGTCTTTAGAATCAGTGGCAATTTTGTTTTCATAACTAGCTTTGGAGGATTTTATCAGGGATCGCAGCTTCTTACTGAGGCTGACCAGGGAGCTCCTCCACTCATGGGATTTTATTCTCTTTTGCAACAGTTTCTTCCTTCTGTTGTACAGTTTGTTTATGGCAGGGGACCACCAGATTGGCTTCCTTTTTTTGGAAGATAGCGTCTTGGTTCTGTTTGGGATAGCATGATCCATGCACTCATGTAAGTGCTTATAAAGTGCAATTTTGTAGGATTCAGTAGTCATAACTGCATTGTCCATCTGCATGGGTGTCATGAAGTTCACCACTTCTGTCTTAATAAGCATGAAGTTGGCTATGGAGAAATTTTTTACCATGGTTTCCTTAATGGGGGGTGGGGGCAGGATGTGGATATCTAGGGTAATTAGCTTATGGTCGGATCAGACCAATGAGGCGTTGACTTCAGGTGTGGAACACCAGTCACTCATGTTGGTAATGACTAGATCTAGGATATTGTTGCCCCTGGTGGAGGTGTGGATAAGTTGATCCAGGGCATTGGAGTTTATGAATTCCAGAAAGCATTGAGCGAAGGAGCTGGTACAGGAGTAGTTTTCCCAGTTAATGGTGGGGTAGTTGAAATCGCCCATTATTAGGGCGTTTGGTTGAACTCTAATATTTTCCAGTACATCAAGAAAAGAGGAGTGGGAATCCTAGGGCATGGTGGGCGATCTGTAGTTAGCTACAATTTGGATTGCAGTTTTGCCCAGAGTTAGTTGCACTTGGATATCCTCGGCTGCATTATGCTGAGCAACTAGCCTGGAGGTTGGATATCCTTAATGAATATGGACACACCTCTGCCTTTGGTGTTCTGGTCCAGGTTACATGGCCGAAAAGTGTGGTATGAGTTATAGCCTGGTAGTGCAAGGGTGCTCTCTGGAGCCTTGAACCAGGTCTCAGTCACTGCACAGATATCAGTGTTCTCCATTTTAAGGAGTGCCTCATGTGAGTGCATTTTGAGATTTAGACTTCTAGCATTGAGTAGCATCACCTTCAGTTTTTGCTTGCCTGTTCCTGTTACGGTGGTGAATTTGTCATTTGAACCTTGCCTAAAAAAGGCACTATAAGGGTGGCAAGTACCTTAGCCAGTATCCGGAATGCTAGGGGTGACAGGTGCAGGCCATCTCTGGCAAAGCATCGTGGTCTGTTGACCATGTCATTCCAGGCAGACAGATACTGGATCCCTTTAGAATGGCACCAGATGCTTAGCCAATTGTTGAAGTCAATCATTTTGTCCTTGTACTGCGGCATCATTTTGGGTGATGGCAGAATGCTACTCAGGGCTAGGGTCATACCTGCCTGGGCTACAAGATCGGAGAGCTCTTCCATGTCTCTTTTCAATTAGTCCAGGGAGGTACGTCTCAGGTCGTTCACATCAACATGGACAATGACAGAGTCATATTTGTGCTTGTGGAGTGACCTGAGTGTATGGTTTATGTGGCGGATCCTGGCACCCTACAGGCAGCTGACAGTAACCTTCTCCTTGTTTAGCCTGGTGAGTGGGACATCAGTTTGCCTGACTATACACTCACCTATGACTAGTGTGTTGGGTATATTGTTTTGCCTTATTGGCTGTGGTTGAGTGGCACACTGAGTCTGCAGGCTATGTGTCATTTTGGTTGTGTTGGGGGGTGGAGGTTGCTTGCATTTCTGCTTTGGATGTCTCTTTTGCTTGAGCAGATTATTATTGATAGCCTCCGCGAATGTTTTTGTGTTTCTATGTGTGGATTTTGGTGGTGTAGATTTAGTGAGACTATGTGATGAGTGTGGTGTGGTGCAAGTGTTTACCTTCTCCTCTTGACTGTCAAGTTCAGTCTTGATTGGAGAGAGCTTTACCTCCAGTTTGGCTAGATAAGTGCATCTCTCCCAGGTTGTAGTGTTGGGTGGTAGGAGGATAGGATTGTCTGTGTACCTGAGGCAATTTCTATATTGCTCCATGATGCCCAGATTCATCAGATAGACAGGAGAGAACACTGGGAGCTGACCTTTGGACATGCCTGAATAAAAAGCTATTTTCCTCAAGATAAGTGTGGAAAGTGAGTACAAGAGCTGTTTTTCTTTAAGCAAGTGAGGAAAGTAAGTACCAAAACTGTTTTCCTCTAAGTAATGAGGCAGGTTGAGTGCTGTAGTGATTAGCTGATCACAAATAAGCAAATTCAAGTGCTAAAACTAAGAATCTGTATGTGGACTAAACTAGTTACAGGAAATGGGGGAAGCAAGTGCAAATGCGGGTTTTTAAATCAGAAATTTGAGAGAGATGGAAAAACTGCCCAAACGGCCAATAACTACAATTTCTGAGCAAGAACTACTCCTTATGTGGTAGATAGGTTACCTAGTGCTTACCACTCCCACTGATAAACTAGAAGGCTTCCCTCCAACACAGAAAGCTTGGGAGGGCTCAGAAGCTTACATACAGTCCTGGATACAGCAAATCTGAATCTGGACTACACTAGTTACAGGAAAGGTGTATGTGTATATATATATATATATATATATATATATATATATATATATATATATATTTTTTTTTTTTTTAATTTTATAGCTGGTAAAAGCTGTGTTTGTTAGTTGATGAGGCAGTTCTAACCAATGTAGATTTTTTAGTGCTATACAGTGATGGATTCTGAAAGGAGTATTTGTTGCAAATTTAGCAAGTTTCTTATAGCATTGTTCGAGATTTAATTTTTGTGAATCCTGGAGGATAGTAAGGATGAATGCGCCATAAAGAAGTGTGGGAAGGAGATAAGTAGTGGCAATTGTAGCTTTAGTTGCATCGGTGAGAAAATCTTTGGCTGTGTAAAGCATCCCTAGTTTTTGATGAATTTTTCTTATGTAATTTTGAATATGTAGGTCAAATGTAAGATTATTATTCACTATCACCCCTAATAATTTGCTATAAGAAGTGACTGCAATGGTTGTATTATCAAGAGAGAAGACTCTAAATTTTAATTTCATGCGAGAGGGATTTGGGGAAAAAAAACAGTAGTTTGGTCTTTTTTGAGTTGGGCAGGAATTGTGACTTATGAAGCCACGTTTCAGTGTCTGTTAAAGCTTCTTGAGTAACTTTTTGGAGGTGTACCATGATGTCAGATGTGCAAATGAGAATAGAATCATCTGTGTATTGTATTAGGGTGGCCTGATGTGTGGATGTATAGAGGGTGTTAGCGAAAATGTTGAAGAGGAGAGGGATCAGGGATAGAGCCTAGTAACTATAGTACACTGGTGGTAACTGGGAGGTAAGGAGAGAGCGTGGAGTGCCATTTTACTGACTGATACCTATTGGACAGGTAGCTTTTGAATCCTAGAAGAGTGGACTGAGAGAGACCTAATGAGGACATTTGAAGTAGAAATTTGCTGTGACAATCTATGTTGAAGGATTTAGACAAGTTTAGAAATAAGGAAGAGATTAGTTTGCCGTTATATATAGCTTTATTGAGAGTATCTATACAAGTTAGAAGGGCATTGCTAGTATTATGGGAAGAACAGAAGCCATGCTGTGTAGGGATAGGAATTCTTCCTGCAGGAGATAGTCTAGCAACTGTTTTTGAATTCTGAATATTGCAGTGCATGAAGATTTATTTGCTTCATGTACTACTAGAAAAGAAAAAAAACGTTGCCGGCTGTCAGAGCTGTAGAGGACTTAGTGAGTACTGACAGAAAGCTTAACAGGAATGTCTTATGTTAAGGAAAGTCAGAGACATACAATTGGTACAGACAGCAAGCAGAAAGAAAGATATCTATTTTTAATTCTGCCAGTGTCATTTGCTGGCCAGTACTGGCAAACTTAGCTACCTAGAACTATACCTGATCTTAACATCTGAAACAGGGGAGCTTAAAAATTGTTAAGACTGTGCACTATAAAATGCTTAACTGGTTTATCTACTTACATATTAGTTATGAAATGGACACAACATCTAGATGTTGAATACACCCTTTGTAATTAAAATAAATTGGGATTCCATCATCTTTGACCTAAGAGTAAGATCAAACTCAGTTGAAAATAAATTATTCTTTCAAGATTTTACCAGCATAAGTTTTTACCCAATAAATTATACATTCATAAAAATAAGCTGTAAACCTGTCCTCAATGACCAGTGTAAACCTGTTCCATAAAAACTATAATCGTGTTATAAGCACTTACCACTAAGACATAAATATACAGGCACATTAAAAAACATTCTCTGTATCACAAAATTAATAAGATATAAACAGAATATATTATCTGGCTTTTAAAAAGTACGTTAGATATAAAAAAACAAGATTGTCTTAAAATATAAAAATAACTTATTTATCAAATCTTGTAACTCAGTCTGTTTTCAAAATATGAAAACAATAACAATGTGCTCTTTAACTGCATCAGAAAACAGAGAAACTGTGAATGTAACGTTATCCCCAAAAAGTGGAAGTATCTGCAGATGTAGCAATTCCTTGTTGTCATTGAGCAACTGTCAATGAACAATGTGATCTTAGTCAAATGTATGTACAGCCATTCCTATTACCATCAATACCCATATATGTATAGTATAAATGTAACACAGATTTAAACTGTTAGTGCTTTATTATTCTCATATCTTTTGCCAGCTCTCAGCATAGTAAATTTCCAAAACAGAAACATTATCTTGATAAAGCAAATTATAAAGGAGTGCAATTCACAACTTTATTTAAATGCTGTAATCTTTGTATCCTGCTATGTGACAATCTTCCCCTAACTACAATGACATCAGGTGATCTTAATGAAAATCCCCAATGCTCCTCTATATACATATCACCATCAATCACCATCAGTTCTTCCATTCAGCCTCAATCTACCCATTTAAACAATGAGTCAAGCCAAACAAGGACATAATAAATATTCTTCTTGCAACATTCATTAATGGAGTGCTCACACGTAACCAACACAGCCATAAACTAATTAATCCTTTACTATTACTATCTGAGGCCCTTATAGCAATCTGGGTCCAAGCACAGTCATAGCTCACCTAATACCTGTTATGTCCACTTTGTCCACATCTCATGGCAGACATTTTCAAATAGTAATCTTTAACTTTATGGGAATGAGCAATAAATTAAATAGATCAAACTATGACTAGTACAAAATTATATGTGTGTGTGTGTGTGTGTGTGTGTGTGTGTGTGTGTGTGTGTGTGTGTGTGTGTGTGTGTGTGTGTGTGTGAGTGTGTGTGCATATTCAATGACACTTTGTTAAACCACACATGCAGAAAATATAATCACATTTTCATAACCACACCTCTGTTCTTCTCAGTCACCCCGAGTCCCACATACTAATTGTATCCTGCTAATGAAATTCAGGTTCAGTTGCAAAAATCATCACTGCTGAATTTGGTCTCAACTAACTTATTGTTAACAGGATCCTTCCATGAAACATCGCACTTGTATCACCATGGTCTGTTACTCTAACATTAGACACACTGATTTCATTAATTCAATGTAAGCACTAACAGTTTGCACCTACAATGAGAATCATTTCCTTATTCTAAGGTATCTAAACAACAACTTCACAGGAAACTGCAGGCATGGCCTAAATAATTTCTTCTGAGATTTAAAGTTATATCAATCAATAAAAGAAGCTCTAACTTAACAAATAACAGACAGCAGGATGTTCTAATGCTATCCAGCCATGTAAAATGAAACCCATACATCTCCACTGGCCTAACATAAGTGATGACGGTACCATGCCCTTTACATGCTCACTAAAAAAGCAACACCTCCATCTATCCTTTATCCTGTCCAACATACCTTCCCAATCAAACATATAAAATGTGACATATACCATTAACAGCACAAATTGGCCAATGTTTTAACAAATAAATAGTGTTGATTAGGGGGTCTATATTAGAACACCGAACATTCAAAATGTTGAGTGTTCTAATATTAAACCCTATCAATCAAAAATTCAAAACACTGAACATTCAGAACAGCAAATGTTTTCCTGGGGAAAATATTCGCTGTTCCAAAACACATACAAACAACACAAGCACAACAAACAAACAGCAATCCACACACATACACCTAAACTCTTACACCTAACCCTACACTAAACTATACATACACCACTAACTATCCACTTACCTTTACCCTAACCCTAAGGTCCGTCACTATTGCACAGTCACCTCACCCACGCCCTAACCCTAACTCACCTACCCCACCCTAACCCTCACGTCCACACATCCATACACGTACCTGACCCGCGCCCTAACTCTAACTCACCTAACCCTCACGTCCACACAATTGCACACTTACCTGAGCCCAACCCGTAACTTTCCACCAGAGCGCTGAAAATACCAAAGCAACAGAAACAGACCAAATTCTTTCCCTAGGAAAAAAATTGTTTTTTTGTTTCTTTGATATTTTCAGTGTTCGCTGAAAATGGGTCAGTATTAGAACACTAGACATTTTGAATGTTCAGTGTTCTAATATAGACCCTTGATTAGGCTGCTACCATAATAAAATTATCACCCTTACCAGCATCCAAAATCAGTTCTGCCCATGCAAGTACAGGATATATAAAGCTACTTATCTGCCATGAATGAATCCAGACCTTAGCCTCCTTCTCAGACAACTAGCATCACAATTACCAGATTTAGGGACTTACCTTTTGCCTGAAACATAAATAGGACATCCTGGGGGAGATAGGTATGTGTCCCAAAGACTACCTCTTCTCTGGAACAGGCTTTTTATCCAAGTCGAGCAGAGTTCCTTCCTAACATAATTCAAGTGTAACTTGGATCAGAGAATGGGTAATCATAAATTCAGCCTTGGTCTGGCTGTAATATGTCTGTAATAGTGAGTGGGCAGCCTGTAAATGCTTGGTTGCCCATATCCAAGTCTGCATGCACCCATTAAACAAACTTATCAAGTACTCATTCTGCTGTATAAATGTGGGAAAAATGGCTAGGCTTAGACAAACCCATTGGGGTTGTTAACCTAGTAATCACTTATGAACCTATGAAAGGAACATAACATGGAATAAGTGAAACAAGGAAAGTCGCCACTGGGGTATTATGTCTACATATTTTTATGCAATCAAGGTGGTAAAAAAAAAACAATGATATGTACTAAAGTCATTTTTATTTTCAAAAAGTCATCCTCAAGATTCACAAGCAAGCTAACAGGATGGAGCAAGTACTCTTCACTCTTTAAAACCTAATGATTTTGCCTTAAGATTCTGCAAACTACCTCCTACCTACATACCAATCAATGCCAACAATTTCCCCTGTGATCCTTTTTTCCATCCTTTGTCTAGAAAAAAAAACATACAAAACATATTTCTATAACTACCCAATCATGGATACCCAGGATTAGATGGTATTTACCTCTGGTTCATCAGAATATATGGTGATTTTAATATCCAACCATTTAAGCCATGTGTTTAATTTTTCTCTCCCATTAACACTTTTTGCTATTTGAAGAAAACAATAGTAATTACTGTATCTAAATATGCAAAATCGTGGAATAAATCATTTTGTACATGTATGAGGACACTGCTTCACCTGTGTAAACTACATGATAAAAGCCATGTAGCCCCAAGGCACTACTCTACAAATTTAACATGTTCTCATCCCACCATGATGCTTTCATGAAACAGAGATGTATTCAAAAAACCCTATATACACAGACTCATTACTGGCAAACACAGGCCAAGGCAGCCTTTAAAGTGCCCTATTTCTTGAATTTTTCAAATAATTTGACTTACTCAGCCACACAAAACTAATAAACACCCTTACACGTTAGTCTTGGATTCTCCAGCATAAGTTGAGCCTCATGTTATCTTGCTAAACAGAACATTAAATGTTAAAAAACACAATGGCTTCCCACATAAAAACTGTAAATCACATTTCCCATGGTTCTGAAGTTTCCTTAGAAAAAAAATCTTACTCACTAAAAGCAGCAGCACCTCGCCATTACAAAATAATTGTAACTGGTATATCCCAAGGCTCTATCCCCACCTCTGTCTCCATCAGAGGTTTCATTTATTATGTATGTAGTGAGTTAAAAGAACCCAACTTTATTATTTATTCTGATTTCCTAATTTTCTGAACTCTTCCCCTGAGTATAAAACAAGTTCTGCACAGACTCTGACACAGCCTCCTTGATCTTCTTCCAAGGTTAAGTAATAAATAACTAACTGTAAATGCCAGAACAAAAAATGTCACTGTTAGTCACTAATCAACAGCTAAACAACCTTCAACCACTCTCCATCCATCTACCAGCATGTATGTCTCCTTTGAATATCTTGATGTTACTCTTGAGCCAAACTTAAATGTCACTCCACACCATTAACGTAAAAGCTAAAGTAAATTCTACACTGTCTGGTTGCCATAAAATATCTGACCACATCATGCATGATGGAAAAATGCTATATGCACAACTGTAATTCTACCATAAATAAAATATGCTCCACTACTTTTGTTACCTTCAAACAGATTCTCAAATGATGCCAGTTCATCTTTGTTTTTCACCAAACAAAAGAAACTATTGTATCACACTACAGGAGCCAAATGTGCTGCTTATGAAGGATTGTGCTGATCTACTACTTTGTCTTATCTCTAAAACATTATATAATGATAGTACATCCCTCTAAGTCATAGATCACCTGTCAGAAGTACCCCATATCAATGTTGCTCCCTTTCCAACAATACTGGAATACTTCTCAGGCCTATAAACTCTCAACAACTGACCATGTTTCAGATTTGTTTTATGTCACTCTACCTAGTTATGCATAGAATACCTGATTGTAACACGTTCAGATAAAAGCTTTTAAAGTTTCTTGGAAAAATGTCCACCTGCTCCAATTGGGTTGATATTATTTCCTCAAAGAGGAGTTCCATCGAATGCCTCTTCATCGACCCTAAAACCGCAAACTATCAAAATATCAAACATCAAATTAAAAGATTTTTTTCCCTTGGAAAGAAATTGCTTGCCCTACAAACACTAACAAATAACCACACACAGTACAAAGTGGGGGGGGGGCTTCACCCCTGCACCCCCAACGTGGGGGGTGTGCCCCCCAACTAAATATACCAACTCTGAGATCACACTACAGCAGGGAAAATGGTAAACTGATGAGGATGGCCAAGTGATTTCTTTCCCAAAGAAAGATATTACTTATGTGGACATTCGATGTTTTCAAATTTCCCGGTTTCAAGTTCAATGAAGAGGCATTCGATAAAATGCCTCTTCGAGGAAATAATAGGAACCCCTCCAATTTTGATCATCCCCCTCATAATATAACTAAGCTCTTAGTCTAACAATTCTAGATAACATCAATCTCCACATGTATTACTCTTACTTTTATCAGAACACTCATTCCACCAGTACCATTTCCAGCACCCTAACATACTTAATACCACACCTTTCTCCCAACTAACTCTCTCTCTCTCTCTTGCAATCCCAGAATAATAATGTCATAAAAGATGCCATAGTTCTCCAAGATTGTTGCAAAAAATATGCAGACTGCACATTAATAATTACTTTACTTTTAGTGTTATAAATAACCATAAGATTTAACAAAAGATGTATAAATTATCATTTCAAAATGAAAGGACAAATCGTTAAAAAATTACAATACTTTGACCAATATTTAAGTGCCAGTCATAAAGCCATTGTCTGCAGATGATCTAATTCTAAATCATATGTCTAGTCACTCTGGGTTGGTCATTTTATGGCTTCACACTTCTTTGCTTTGATTTGGCTAATTATTAAGTTCAATGCTATATTATGTGACCTTCAAACAAGCCACCTAAAGAAATGTATATTTCTTAATGACTTACATACTCGTCAAACGTCATTTAGTCAGAGGAAATAAAAAAGCCAGTATATATATCAAATAGAAAATCAGCTGATTGCATGTACTAGCTTTTCTTCAGTGTGAGGTTGTGGCACAGTGGGAATAGAGGAAATAGCCCTTTTTCCACTGTAGTGTAATGTTGGAGTTTGTATAATTAGCAAGGGGTGTGGGATTCTAAAGGGGGCATGCCCCCTGCAAAAATATAGTTTAAGGAGTTTCTTTTCTCAATGTATTATTTTTAAGTTTAACTTAATGAGTACACACTGAAGTGTCATGTACATATTTTTTACAGTCTACTTGGATATAAATCCTATTTGGTCCATAAGATAATGTTTGGTGGTATCCCACAAGGCCATTTACTAGGGGATGCAGTGTATATACTTGAACCATGGCCGATGACGCCTGTTAGAAATGCATACACACCCACAGAGGAATGCTATAATGAAGCACATGCTCAAACAAGAAATATCATACAGCATGTATTTGGGCTGTTGAATTCACAGTTTCTGTGCCTAGATACATTGAGGGACCTCTGCAGTATGATCATGGTGCTGAACTTATCACAGTCTGTGCTATCCTTCACAGTATTATCCTGAGAAAACAGCTGCAACAGGAACACCAAGGGCTAGCAGCAAATGTTCCACCACCACTGGCAATGTCACTACATCCACAAGTAGGTGATGAGTGAGGGGGGAACTCCCTGCTGCTATGGGTGTAGGTAGATGTAGACGTGCACAATATGCACTCACCCTGGCCAAGAGGCAATGGATAGTGGACATGCTGACCACCTAAGAGGTACATATTTCATTCTATCCAAATACATACAGTAAAACTGATGCCAGGCAATGCTCACAAACTTTACATACCCATGCAATGACTGTGTACTGCTAACATCAGACTGAGTCAACTACAAATGACAACAGTTGTCATTGCAGGACTATCAGGTTAAGTGTTGAACCTGGAACAGGAAAAATAAATATTTAAGAGCATGAATGAATGGCAGATACCTGCATACTGTTACTTGAAAATGTACCTGTGTAGAATTTGTGTGAGCACTCCAGCAATGACATCAATATGTGACATGACTGACTTATGTAATATATATTTATGCAATGTATCAGCTACCATGACTCATGCATGTCAAATACCTAGCATAGAAAAATCAGTCCAAACTCTACTTATCCGTACATTCTCACAAGTAAAGCAGTAAACATAACTGCCATATCAACAATTTCAAGGTAGGAATCACAACACTAAAATGCTGTAATAAATAAAAATGTTCAAATAGCATCCCTGATACACATCCAAAGCACTCATTTAGCTATCCACCCTGTGCATCAGACAATATACATATGTAACCCTGAATCAAAAAGATAGAAACAAGGTGATGGCAAGTTGTCATTATTTGTACAAGGGGGATGGGGGGCCAGGAGGCTAAGGCTAACACCAAAGTAGTGAGGTATGTCCCAGTAAGAAACACAGATAGGCAAAAATGTAGATAAATGGCCACTGAGGCAGAATGAGCTGCAACCCTCATTAACACCTCATGTAACTGGTATGTGTGGATGTCTGTATGTGCACACCTCTATAAGAAATCTGTGTGTGAGTGTCTGCATGAACACAGCCAAACTCTGTGCTAGCACTACATCCTGCCATGACAGACAGGTCTGAGCTGAGTATGATAGAGGTTATCAGTTCATCACTGTTACCCTCAACTGCAAGATCTGGCTTTGCCAGGAATTGCATTGGTATGTCCATGGCCATGGTCAGATGAGGTGGTGCTACCTGAATGTGAGCAATGACTGCTGGACGAGCTCTCCTCATGACTACACCCAGGTCCATGACCCTGTAGCCTACCACATCTGAATGTGGATACCTCAAGCACTAATGGAGCATTGAAAGTAGTGCCATTACAAGAACAGGATCAGGCATAACCAGATTATGTTGTGGCCCTACGGCCATGTGGATGCTGGCCCCTTCCCAGCAGATGTTCCATCACAGACACTGCCCATTCCATTGTGGCATTCATCTGATCCATTAAATCTGCCACAAGATGGACAGTCATGCACATCAACTTGTGACACATCTAGGACCCTAAGTATGTCCTCTGAGTCCTTTGTGTAACATGCCTGTGCCTCAATGATGGCCCTAAACATATACTGAGTGACATGTAATGACACACACGCATCAGGTGGAGGCCGGACAACAGGCCTCCTCCAAGCACCAGTACCAGTTCTCCTGTGTGCAACCTTGCCCACACTTTGGCTACAACCAGAGTCAACTGGCAGTGAAACCTCAGTAACCTCACTTCCCTGATCAACTGTGTCATCCTCAACCTATCCACTATTTGAGAGCTCAGTGGAATGGGTTTGCATAGACATACTGACTGTGACTGAAGGAAATCCAGGAGGTGTGTGAGTCGCAATCTCTGTGGTATATTCAACCTCTGCATCTCTTGACTTTGCCTCTGTTTGGCTACCATCATCATCGGAGTCTGCTCATAGTCCATCAAATGGTAGGAGTCCTACACTTCCACTGCCAGGATCACCTGTGAAAATAAGCAACAGGAATGAAATTAATACTCATAAATATTAACCCAAAATATCTGATCACACAATTGCAAATGCTACAGCGATACAGATGCTCATGATACAGTTTTCCACACATACAGATAATATATGTCTAAATTATGCTTAGTAAGAACTAAAACAAGAAATTTGCTTACCACATGCAGATATCTCAAGATTCTACAGGGAGGATGGACCTGGAAGAAATGAAGCAATGAAGGTATGGTAATTAATCATCACAATGGGAATAACACATGAACAGTGACTACACAATCACCTTTATATCTGTAAGAAATTGCTCTAACTGTAAGCCTTTCAGCCACATTCATGCCTATTGAACAACTCTCTTGTATAACTGTATGACTTATGAATAGGTACGGAGAGATAAACATGTATCACAAGCAGTAGCAGCCAAAATATATTTTAGTCTACAAGCCAATATATTGTTGCCATATGTAAGCTTACCTGGAATCTTCTCCTGGGACACACTAGGCCTTAAAGCCACATCAGCACCAACATCCAGCACATAGTGTGCAGGCTTCCCTGAGCTGTCAGGGTCTCTGTCAGTGGACAGGATTTCCTCATTTGCTGTCAGTGGTGGCTCGGTAGCAGGACCACACTCCATATCCATCTGTTCTTGGCCATCTGCAGCCCCTTCTTCCATGCCAGTGAGATCATATCAGTGTCCTGATGCTGCCCCTAATCATAACTGTGGCTACTTCAACCAACTGCATTTACATTGGTGAATAACTGGTTCCAAATATCTTTTGTGGCAGCCATGTCCACCTGGCCTCTGTCAGGTAGGAAGGGTTCATGGTTCCTCAGAGCCTGGATGATTACCTCAGTGTCAGTGCCACTTAAAAGGGTGTTTCATGAATTTGTAGGCTTGGGTGCCATAATCCTTTGTGGCATAAAACAGAGAAGGATAAAACACATTAATATCACATAAGTAATGTATTTTTTTCACAAAAATAATCAGTCTGAGTGCCCTTTGTCAACATAACGCACTTGAAACACACTTCTCATTTAGTACAATAGAATGTTATGTGGCTCCCTTCCACACACAAATGAAGATATCTACAAAGAAAATTATCAGACTGTCTACACATTTTCAACAAAGCATCTGAAATACACTTCTCACTTAGGACAACAGAATAAGTGACTCCCCCACCTCCCCCTCCCATACTAATGAAGGTTTGTACAAACCAAGGAATATTACATAAGTAATGTATATATATTTTCCACAAAATTATCAGGCTGTCTATATAATTTCAACAGAAAAGCACTTGAAACATGCTTCTCATTTAAGAGAACAAAATGGCAGGTTGCACACCCACTCACTCCAACAAATATGTAAGGGTCTGTAGAAGCACCCATTCTGTCAACATGCATATAGTGAAGACTGAAAAGTTATGAATGACATTTATCATTTCTAAATAGTAAAGAAATCAAATTATGAATGTCAGTCAGTTTTCACTGTGCCCACCACAACTGTGGATGTTAGCCTGGGCCATCTGAGAAATATAACACCAGTGTCAGTGACATGTACATTATATTACTCTCCTAGCCCATGTGAAAATGCAAAAGTAAATGGTGAGAACATAGTTGTGCTGAAAGTATAACCTGTCTATCTCACAAATGTAAATGCCTGCCAAAACTGCCTATGCCAGTAGTGATGTATAAGAAGTGCATACAAATCAATCTTCATTTTTCTGCTGGCTCTATAAATACATTTCTAAACGTTTTCAATATCTAAAATGTAATTGAATAATAGAAGCATATCTTAGCAAAATAACTTCTGTGTAGAAAAATCACCTTCAAAGAATTACCAATAGTCTGTTTTGTCTGAATACACCAGTCTCCTCACATTCAAGTTCCCTAGCTACATGGTTACTTTTTTATAGTGTAGACTCAGCCCTCTGAGCACAGTGAAGATGCAAATGATGGGTGAACTCATTAAAATTTCTGAATACCAAACTTGTAACTTCAAATAGATGTAAACATAGTACAGCCTCAACACCATTTAGAGTCCAATGGCTTGCAAGTGTGAATGATTACTTTGACTGAAGGAAGACACGAGATCAATTCAGACACCCTTCTCTGCAGTGGATGTGTCAGTGAGGATACACTTTCAAAGTGTGGAACTAACTTTAGTGAGCTTGCAAATAAAGCAAAACACCACACATTTTGGTGCTTGTTATGTATTTTTATCACACTTGAAAGCAAAATTATAGAAAATGCACTACAGACTGCACGTGTCTGACAGTAAAGTAGAGATAAAGGAAGAATGACCAGAACACAAAGAAAAGACAGAACAGCATTTCTTATAAATACTTGTGTGATCACTCATTACACAAAGTATGTTAGCCACACATGTACAACCAACTGAGAATGTCCAAATGTATGAACTGTTAATACTGGATATGAAATGTGAATTCCTTGTATGCACATGATTTGATTCATGTTGTAAGCTGTGTCTGTGGCAAAGAGAGATAATCTACTACAACTGTGTTTTATAAGTGCAATAGTCTAATAGTTCAAATCAAGGGATGTCTAATTATTTAACCTTTGTTTCACTTTTTTCTATTTTCTATTTTCTGTTTTTTTTTGTTTTTTTTTTTAATTTACCATTTGCATGGTGCATGGCTTAGTGCAAGAGTTAACTGCCTAAAAATTGAACGTTTAATTTCATTTGCCTTATGAAGGGCAAACATGCTCAGCAGCATTGCTGGGTGGTCAGGAACATGGATTGTTATGAGTGCAGAAATTCCACCTGTTACCCAACTGTTTCTCTGGCGCAAAGTATAAATACATTTAGCTAAAAAAGAGAGAACATAAGTAAAGTGTGGTTGGAGTCTCACAGAAATTATTTTTACTGACAGTCATAGAGTATTTACAGAAGGAATGTATGTTAGTTAAGGCCTTTTCCATTTATGCGCTGCCTACCCATGCCCAAACACAGTTCACTGTTTAAGGAAAAAAGAGAGAAATTAACTTTGGTTCACCTTGTATATTGTGACCTTACTAAGGTATGTTCTCTTGTAGTGGAATATAACAACATTCTACATAGTTCTCATTCAACCAGGTCAGTGGCAGCTTGCAGTATGGTACAGGTGTGCATCTGTATACCAAACGTTTGGAATGTTATCTAACATATAGCAATGTTACATCATAATGATTAAATGGGCAGATACACCAGGGCTCAGCCACATGTTGTAATGCTGTTATGTACACAAGCATATGACATGTTTGATTCACTTGCAACCTTGGGGAGATCATTGTATGTGCAATTGTGTTATTTAGAAGGATTATTCGGGTGTTCCATAGAAGCATTGTGAGACTGTCACCATTTGTGTCAGTAACTTTTCTGCATGAACTGCATCTACATCAGTTGTAATGTGTCCCTATATCGTGTCAGGGCCTTTTCCCACACATTTCCTGTGATAAACATATAGGAATATGATGTACAACTGATGTAATGACACTAAGTAGGTTGAATTGTTTGACTGTGTTGACATGTTGACAGTTTAATTCTTATGCACATGATTCATACTCATTGTTGTATTTGGAAGTGATGCCACAAAGCATTTTGTAGTACATCTGAAATCTTAAGAGAAATACCCAGGTATGTGCAGGGCTGGTTGTGAATGGCACCACCCACACTCAACCATAGGAAATAGCCTGCTAGCTGACACATTTGGATCAAACTTCAACCCCTGGTCCCCATTGGTCATCACGCAAAGTATACCTGCCACCATTCCTCAGCCTATTATTTCAAGAGAGCAGGTCATCTCTGACCTCTCTAAGGCTAAAAACACAGCATTTTAGTGGCCTTGACAACATCCCAGGTTGCCTTTTACAAAACTTTAAACCTGACCTAGCAGAGCCACTAGGATCCCTATTTAACCACAGCATTCAGACAAAATGTGTTCAGCAGAATGATGGACAGCAGCATTCATCCCTCTGCGCAAGGGGGAACCATCAACATACTCCAGGAATTATAGACATGTAAGACTGAATAACCTCATTGGTAAGGCCATGGAAATAATCATCATGGACCTTGTCAACAAGGGCATAGGTAATCTCCCTACTGTGGAAGAAACATAGTTCAGATTCGTTAATGGTAGATCATGTCTGTTTAATTTGGTTGACTTCTTTGAGAAGGTCACCAAGGCTGTGGATGAGGGAAAGACTGCATCTTGCCTAACTTCATCTGACCAAGGTATTTTGACACAATTCCCCACTCAAGTATTAAAGAGAAACACTCTCTCAACTCTGCATAAACCCCTACTTCACCAGGTGGGTAGCCAAATGATTCTCAGGACACATACTGTCAAAGTCAGTGAATTCACCTCTAGCAAGAGGACATTCACCAGGGGCATACCACAGATTTTTTTTACTAGGCCCTTTCCTGTTTGGTATTTATTTCTCAGAAGTCTATACAAACGTAGACCGTCTTTGTCTGACCAAGTTTGTGGCTGAGTGCAAATTGGGGTCAATCATAAAATCCACGAAAGATACTGATACACTACACAAAGGATTAATGCACATAAGTGATTGTTGCCAGAGCCTTGCAGAGAAAATACATGCAAAAAAAATCATAATTATTCCCTTTTAGAAATAAAATACCCCACCGAATTACAGTATAGACAGCACTCACATAAGAGAAGATGATGTGATACGTGACCTGGTTACTCAGGTTACTTATCTGAACTTTGACCACCCTGTTTCCACAGTGTTGAGAAAGTCCTTACATATGAGGCACAACTCATAAGTAAGGGCATGGCATCCAGATCAAAGGATATTGTAATTCCATTATACTTGACCATCATCAGATTAATAATTGAGTACAATGCACCCTTTTGCATATACCTCACCAGACATCTGCAACAGCTGGAGCAAAATGAGTATTCTCAACAGGAAGATACAGGTTATAAAAATACAAGTCCTACATAAAAGATTGAAAGCCCTTTTATTGTATTCTGTCTCCTGCAGACCACTAAGGGGTGATCTATGTATGGCCTGGAGGGCAGTGTCTGACCAGGCCGTAATGGAAAAATGACACATTCGTAAAACTGCACAAGGTTCACTCATTCCAAGGATCTTAACCTAGGCTGTGGCATAAATAAACCATGTCGGAGAGATAGATATATCTTGCAGACACTACCCCTTCTCTGGAACAAGCTTCCCATTCACGTAAAGCAAAGCTCTTCCCTGACCCTCTTCAAGTGCAACATAGATCAGTGGATGCGTAATTGTAAATGTACCCCTGTGGTGATGGCCGTGCCCCTCATAGACAAAGGCAGTCGGTATTACATACCATAGCATTGGCTCATATCTCTGTTTACTTCTTTCACCTAGTTATTGAAAATTGTTAAACTTGTGTTAAATCTTGCTAGGCTTGGATGGGTTCTTTGAACATTAGCCTAGTACTCTATTAATCTAGGAGCCTGTGAAAGTACAACTGTAGCCTAAGTACAGCTATAGTGTGACTACTGTCACAGATTTACCAGCACATCAAGTCAGTATTACCACTTGGTAGTTTGCATGAACATATATGGATGTATGGCAGTATTTCATGGCAGTATAACATTTTGACATGCAATGTCAGAGGGACATTGATCGTGTGACACATGCCTTGAGGTTTGACATGTGCTTACAGACAGTGTTCCATGTATTGTTTGGTATGTGTACAATATTACAGTGACACCTTCCTTGATCACTGACACCTGACTTTGTAATGCAGTACTTTCTGTGCAAGTGGATATAGATGATGCATTGCTGTCATTTTCATAAACTGCTATACCATTCATTATAATGGATCACTTCTTAATTCACTCATCAATTGCAGATGCTTTAGACAATATCCAGTGGTGCTACATGTGTCAGATGCATGCAATACCCAGCTGTGTGTAGGGACTCCACTCATAGTACTGTGGTGTTTGTATGTGTTGTTATAAGTATGGCTGATAACTACATCAGCCAGGGATGCTTTAGTCAAGTATAGCACATTTGGCATAGTGAGCTCACACACATCTGGTAGGCCATATGGAACTATTCTTTGGGATGTACACCCATTAAGAATTGACAGTGCAGGCTTCCCTTCAAAGTGTTCTACTAGATGATTGTGTGATGTATCTTTGTGTGTTGCACTCAGTAAATACATAGCTCAGTGACAACATTGATTGTATGGGATTGATTCTTGTAGGTGGTGATTATGGCTTGTGTCATGCAGACCTTTCAAGTGGCCATGACTGGCCCTGATTTGAAGTCCACTTTTAACATTGTCCCTCAAAACCCTCCAGAAATTGGCCATTGTTGGAGATGGGGTGGTGAATTCCACATACAGAATACTGACAATCATTACAGTTATACACGTCTGTTCCTGAAGAACATGTATTATAAGTTACACACATATTCTGTCACTGCTACACATTAATGATCATAATATTGTAAAAGCATCCATGATCATGCCTGTTTCTGTCTATATTTGTCCAGGAGTCTATTGCTATGTGTCCCTGATTGGTTGAGAGTTATGGCAACATGTCAGTCATATTCAATCATTTGCAAATCATTTTTCAGATCTTCAGAATATGCACATACCCCTAATTTATCATCCTTGCTAAATGTCCTCTCCAGTGAGCACGTCAATAATGTTTATATCACATAGATTCATCTCCACTGACATGTAACCTTTTGTGACTGTAACAGACATAATGTGTGTTTATATCATAATATACTTGGAGGTGTAAACAGCAGAATGCACTGTGCTAATTACATATGTGCATAATGTTTTGCTATTGACTTGTACTGGAAGTGTACATACATTGACATATCCTATTTTGGGGACATTGACATATCTGCCATGCCCTCTTCCTCTTTATTCATTCCTGTCATTCATGTTTTTGCCCATTTTCATCAGCACACTTTCCCTGCCTAGTATACATTTCCTTGCATTTGCCAGTTCCATTTTACCCATCCACCTCCATTATTTCATTCTTCAAATATTTCTTTTTTTATTATTTTTTACTGTACATTGCACTGGGTACACTTTTCTTTACTGTGTTGTTACTGCTGGTATTGCAATATTTTCACCACTGGTAGTCATTGTGGCTGTCAGCACAATGTTTGCAGCACAAGTTGGCATGTAAGCAAACTTGAATGCATCTTCCTTCTGTGCTCATGCTGCTCTGCACGGTTTCCTGGAGAGTGACACTGTTGCTGGACACGAAACCGTGCCTGTATATATGTAAGCGCAAGGAGCAGCATGAATATGTGATTAGAGCTGCGGCTCATCTCACTAACACACAAACTCCTTGTAAGCTTTGTGCAAAGCCTACATGGAGTTTATTGAATCCTCAGGAAGATTCAGTGAACCTGTGATTGTTGTTGTTTGTCTTTCGGCTTTTCCTGGTTAGGGTCGCCACAGCGGAACTCCAGTCCACTAATTATTGGCAGTAGATTTTCACAAACGCTGATGTGCCAGCTCGACGTTCAACCTTCAATGAAGGCATGCCCATTTGCGCATGTCTTTTGAACGCCCACCCAATATTGGGGAGGACATGCAGACTCCACACAGAAGGCACTCCCCACACTCCAGCCGAGAATCGAACGGGAGAACCTCTTGCTGTGAGGCAACAATGCTACTGCTGCACCACCGCGGATATCAGTGAACCTGTGATTAAAAAAACAAAAACTGTGATTAAATGAATTATTCAGTTGTTTTCAGTGAAATGTTATTTTTGATATCTGACAAGTATACTTTTCATATTTGTGCAATAAGTATGGGCATGATGTAATCCCTACAGAACTACGCCGGGCAACATTACACTGCAAATAATTGGAAACATGGCAGTACACAAGCAATTCTGTGCCAGAATAAAGTGTTTATGTACATCATCAAAAATCTACAATGAAACAATGCAAACACCATTTAGTTACTTCAGCTGAGGAAGTGATGCTAAATGTAGCAGTAGTGCACAGGAAGAATTTCTGGTGCTACACTGATCAGCTGGTGTAGATACAGTTCAATGAGGGTGTGAAACAGAGAGTATTATCGACACAATCTTTTTTAATCTGCTAATTTTAGAAACTATTCAATAATCTATAAAAGAAACAAAAATAGTACACATTAAAGAAATATATTGAGATTGCATCTATCATATCAATGGCTAGATGCATGTGCCTTTCAGCTTGTCATCTAGTAACTTAAAATTAAGTGAAGCAAAATGCAGTAGAAGAAGAGCATATGCCATCATGTACACGGACTTGCGCATTTGCAGTTCATCCCCAAAATATTCCCAGATAGTGCAATTTTTGAGAAATGATGGAATCAAAATAACTTCCTGAAATATGGTGATGCTATTTAAAAATATTAAAGACCTGGTATTTAAATAATGTAATTGTATAATTGCTATATGTCATCTTGGCATATGGATAGTACAGATTTACCTGTGGCTGAATGTATTTGGTTACTCAAACTCCGTATTTTTGACCAGTTCACACACATTACCAACAAGATATATTGTTTAAATGCCCATGTTAAATGTAAATTTTCTTCAAGTCTTGTCATTTCATTTCATGTTTTGTTTCCTGTTCAAGGCTGCACTCTAGGAGGTAGTGTGAAATTATAAAAATGCTGGCTAAATTCCTATCTGGTAAGATTTAAGGAACGCATTCAGGTGTGACTGACAGTAACAGTTGCTTATAAAAGAGATTCGTAAAGATAGGAAATGTTATGTCTTCATTTAATGGGGGCAGTACAGTAGAACTGCATAAATATTTTTAGTTTTAGAATGAACAGTAGAAGTGATATGCAGACTATAATATAGAAGTTTGAATCTTATTGTAGTGTTGATAAGCATTGTGTGAAAAATCTGCAGATTTTTTTTTTGATATGCACAAGTTATGAAACTATAATACTGCTATGCGACTGTTAACAGAAACAGGAAAAGTTGTGAACTTAGTGACTTAAAATAACTGGCAAGGAATAGAATTGTTTTTGACAAGTGCAGAAACTTTAAAGAAAGTCTGACTAGACACAGCTATCAAGGGAGCTCTCTGATGTGTGGAGAAAATGCTGGCAGCACTAATTGCTTGGACAGTGTAAAAGAAGCATGGAATAGTCAAATCACTTGGTGAAAGGTGGAAAATCTCTAGCTCTGTGTGGGCTGCAGTTCTTAAAGCAAATTGGTTTTATGCTTTTGAGAGAGAAGTGAGGATCGGTGGAGGTTTGAATTATTTTGCAGTAATGTTCACATCACCAGAGGAGAAACAGTTAAACAGATGGAGACATGGTGGATGTGTTACCGAGGAAATTCAAATCTAAAAAAATGCTAAGATTTATCGTCTCAAGCGAAGTTTTCTGGAAGTGTGTTAGATTAAAGCACAGACTGTAATTTCTTTCAGAATATTTTGAAAGTTATGAAAAAAATGTGCAAATGAATGAGATTAGTATGTCTACATATAATGGATGAATGCTGCTCATCATGGAATAATATAAACTAAACTGGGCAGCTATGTTATATCCATAGAGAAGAGCACTGAGTTATTACCACTAACTGGCATTGATACATGTGGAAACAGTTTATAATTATTGTGTGCACTGACGTGAAGACATGATAAAAAGTGAGAAAGGATATACTCAAATGTCAGAAGTTAAGACTTTCTGCTCAGAACAGATAATTTTACAAAGCATTTAAAAATTATATTGTGAGACAAATAGGCATTACAAAAAATCATTCTGTAGCTGAAATTCATAGCTCCATCCTTTATTGTCTAAGAGCAATTTATTTTAGGCATTAGTCTGCTGATTTCTTCAAAGAAATGTTGTAGAAGTGTTTAAACCCAGCTGATATGCATTAGCATTAAGGTATCTGCAAAATATCCTAAGAAGAAAGAATTTACATTCGTATTTAGATATGCTAGCAATATATGTAACTCCATATTAATTGCAGAAGGAGTTAGTTCTGTTCACATTGCGGGTGCTGCGAAGAGCACTTTTGGCTAACATCAAAGATTGAAACAATACTAATTCCACAAACTTTAATAACACTTTGACTTAGGAACAGGGCCCGTACCTGTCATTGTATTAGAAACCCCAAAAGTTTGGTTCATAGGTAGGTATTAGGCTATTGGCCCTAGAGCCTATATAAGCCTAGCCAAATGATACCCTGGCTTTTGCCACCCAAGAAAATTATTTTCCTGTGCTCCTGTCAAGCAGAGCCACAGAAGTGATCCCCAGGGTGAATTTCCTATCTCCCATCCAATTATCAAGATTTTTCTTGAAGAGTGCTAATGAGGAGCTTTGTTTGATATAGATAAGTAGTTTGTTCCAGAGTATGGGAAGTCTTTGGGACAGGAATCTATCCCTCCAGCATGTTCTGTTTATTGTGGTGACAAGGTTTAGGTCCCTAGAGCATGTAGCTCAGAGGGATTGGGATTTCTTTAAGTGGAGCATGTCCAACAGTGACATAGCTTTGTATGTTAGGCAGAGATTGCCTCTGAGTAGACGATATGTGACAGAGTAAAGCTGGAGTTTTTTGAGACGGTCTGAGTAGGGCATCTGTTTGAGGCTGGTAATCCTCTTTGTGAGCTATTTCTGTGGCCTTTCAAGTTGTTGTAGATGTCTTGTGAGGTACGTTTATGGCAGGGGACCACCAGATGTCTTGTGAGGTACGTACCGAAAGGGGCGTTGTACTCTATAATGAGTGATGAGTAGAGAGGAACAATGACCTCTTTTTTCCTGGATGAGAAACCTTTTGTGATGAGGTGTGCCACGTAGAAGGATTTCCTGACTACTGTGGCAATGTGATTATAAAAGGAGAGACTATTGTTCACCTGTGTCCCAAGGACTCTTATCACACTTTCGGTGTAAAGTAGACTACCGCTTATGTGGTAGTTTATGGGTACAGAGTTTTTACCAAAAGGATTGACAATGCACTTTTTGATATTGAGCTTGAGGCCATGGCTTTGACACCAGGCATCTGTCTCAGTGAGACCCTTTTGTAGGATGTCCACATCTTTAGGAGTTTTGATTATGGCTCCTAGTTTGCAGTCATTTGCAAACTTTGTTAGGCAAAGACCACCTGTGTTAGCCTGTACTTCAGAGAAGTAGATACCAAACAAGAGAGGATCTAGGACTGAACCCTGTGGGACTCCACTTGTCACTGGTCTGAAATTGGATTTAGAGTCTGCTACTTTCACAGTGTGGGTTCTGTCAGTGAGCCAGTTGGCAACCCATCTTGTGACATAGGGATTTATACCTAGTTTAATGAGTTTATCTATAATTCCAAAGTGGGGGATGGTGTCAAAAGCCTTGGCGAGATCTGGATAGGCTGTGTGAACCACCTTATCCTCGTCTACAGCTTTGGTGACCGCTTCAAAGAAGTCTGTCAGGTTTAGGAGACATGATCTGATTTTACAAACCCGAACTAGGTAGGGTCCAGAGTTTGGAGATTACCAATGTCATTGCTTATAAGTTCCATAGGGATGGGAGGGTGGCCTAATGGTTAAGGTGTTTGTCTTACAAACACAAGGTGCAGGGTTCGAGTTTCACAAGGGATATTTGTCTAGGCTTAAAATGGCTCACAAGGACAGTTAGCCTAGTACTAATCTATGAACCATGATACGTTCCATAGCCTTGCAGACCAGGCTCATCAGGCTAATGGGGCAGTAGTTCCCGGGGTCCGTGGTGGCTCCTCCGTTGTGGAGTGGGATAACCGCTGCTGTGCACCATTCAGTGGGTACAAAGCCTGAGGTGAGGCTATGATTGAACATGGTACTTACCTAGGTGGGGTGCCAGTTCGTTCTGTAGTTCATGTAGAACGCAGCCTGGCATGCTGTCAGGTCCGATGGATGCTGTGTTCTTGGCTTTGGGAGAGTGTGTTTTTTACCTGTGCAGCCATGATTACAGGAACTTTGCATTCTTCCGGAATAGAGATGGGCCCTTTAGGGGATGAGAGAGGGGCAAAGTTAGCACTGAACCTATCTGCCAGGATGTTGGCAATATCAGTTGGTTCTGTATATTTAGTGCCATTGTGCTGTAACTCAGAGCAAATCTGAGTGTTGCCATTGAGATTCTTGGCATAGGTATAGAATGCTTTGTGGTTGTCTTTAGAATCAGTGGCGATTTTGTTTTTATAACTAGCTTTGGAGGATTTTATGAGGGATCTCAGCTTCTTACTGAGGCTGACCACGGAGTTCCTCCAATCATGGGATTTTACTCTTTTTTGCAACAGTTTCTTTCTTCTGTTTTAGAGTTTGTTTATGGCAGGGGACCACCAGATTGGCTTTCTTTTTTTGGAGGATAGCATCTTGGTTCTGTTAGGGATTGCACGATCCATGCACCTGTGTAAGTGCTTATAATGTACAATTGTATAGGATTCAGCAGTCATACCTCTGTTGTCCATCAGCATGGGTGTCATGAAGTTTGCCACTTCTGTCTTAAGAAGCGTGAAGTAGGCTTTGGAGAAATTTTTTATGGTGGTTTCCCTAATGGGGGGTGGGGGTGGGATGTGGATGTCTAGGGTGATTTGCTTGTGGTTGGATCTGACCAACAAGGAATTGACCTCTGGTGTGGAACACCAGTTGCCCATGCTGGTAATGACCAGGTCTAAGATATTGCTGCCCCTGGTGGGGGTGTGGATAAGTTGATCCAAGGTACTGGAATTTATGAATTCCAGAAAACATTGAGCACAAAACTTGGTACATGAATAGGTGTCCCAGTTAATGGTGGGGTAGTTGAAATTGCCCATTATTAGGGTGTTAGGTTGTAACCTAATATTTTCCAGTGTATCAAGAAATGAGGAGTGGGAATCCTGGGGCATGGTGGGGGATCTGTAGCAAGATACAATTTGGATTGCAGTCTTGCCCAGAGTTAGTTGCTGGATAATCTCGGATGCATTATGCTGAGCAACTAGCCTGAAGGTGTGGATATCCTTAATGAATATGGACATGCCTCCGCCTTTAGTGCTTCAGTCCAGGTTAGGTGGCCGAAAGGTGTGAATTGAATTATAGCCTGGTAATGCAGTGGTGATCTCTGGAGCCTTAAACCAGGTCTCTGTCACTGCACAGATGTCAATGTTTTTCATTTTAAGGAGTGCCTCGAGTGAGGGCATTTTGAGGTTTAGACTTCTAGCATTAAGCAGCATTACCATCAGAGTTTGCTTGCTTGTACCTGTTACGGTGGTAAATTTGTCATTTGAATCTTGCCTAAAAAAGGCACTATAGGGGTGGCAAGAGCCTTAGCCAATATCCGGAATCCCAAGGGCGACAGGTGCAGGCCATCTCTGGCAAAGCATAGTGGTTTGTCGATCATGACATCCCAGTCAGACTGATACTGGATCCCCTTAGAATGACACCAGAAGCTTAGCCAATTGTTGAAATCAATCATTTTGTCCATGTACTGTGGTATAATTCTGGGTGATGGCAGGATGATACTGAGGGCTAGGGTCATACCTGCCTGGGCTACAAGATCGGGCAGCTCCTCCATGTCTCTCTTCATGTAGTCCAGGGAGGTATGTCTCAGGTCATTCACACCAACATGGACAATGACATAGTCATATTTGTACTTGTTGTGGAGTGACCTGAGTGCATGCATTATGTGGTGGATCCTGGCACCTGACAGGTAGCTGGCAGTAACTTTCTCCTTGTTTAGCCTGGTGAGTGGAACATTAGTGTGCCTGATTATAGAGTCAACTATGACTAGAGTGTTGGGTACGTTGTTATGCCTTATGGGCTGTGGTTGAGTGGCACACTGAGTTTGTGGGCTCTATGTCATTTGGGTTGGGTTGGGGGGGGGAGGGTGGAGGTTGCTTGCATTTCTGCTTTGGAGGTCCCTGTTGTTTGGTTAGATTTTTTTTGAGAGCCTCCGCGAATGTAGGTGTGTGTTTTGTGTTTCTATGTGTGTGTTTTGGTGGTGTAGGTTTTGAGGGACTATGTGATTATGTGATAAGAGTGGTGTAGTGCAAGTGTTTACCTTCTCCTCTTGACTGTCTAGTCCCGTCATGGGTGAAGAGAGCTTTGCTTCCAGTTTGGCTATATAAGTGCATCTCTCACAGGTTGTAGTATTGGGTGGTAGGAGGGAGAGGGCTGTTTGTGTATATGAGGCAAATGCTGCATTGCCCCAATATACTCAGATTCGTCAGGTAGACAGGGGAAAACACTGGGAGCTGACCTTTAGACCTGCCTGGATAGGTGTTTATTTATTAAGTACTAAAAAACTGTTTTCTTCTAGACAAATGAGGAAAATTGAGTGCTGTAGTAATTTGTAGCTTTAGTGCTTACAATGAGTTCTGAACAAGTGCTGAGCTCAAAGAAACAGATTTCATTGCTGAAACTAGAAAACTGGCTAGTTCTAAGAAACAAAATTAAGCTAGAAGGCTTCCCTCCAACACAGAAAGGCTTGGGGACTCAGAAGCTTGCAAACAGTCCTGGATACACCAAATGTGTATCTGGACTAGACGACTTACTGGAAAGGCAGGAAACAACCTTAGAAAAAAAAAATTTTTTTTTAAACCTTGTATTTTTTTGTGCTTTTTAGAATCAGATAAATTCACATACGCAAATGGTGCTTCCTTGTTCATTTCTATAAATATCTTCCAATTTGTTTAGTGTTCAGTAGTCGTACTTGCAATAATTAACATTTCCAACTGCTTATCATTTAGCTCAGAACACACTATTCAGTTATCAACTCCGAGTTCAATTTTATCAGTTTCATTGATCAAGAAAGCTCAGAAATGTTTGTATCAGTTCCTGTACAGCAACATTCAAACATTTGTGTTACAACATGCAGTATACCTTATTCATGAAAGCACTTAAGTAAATTCAGTATGTATTTTCAGAATACTTTTTCAACAGGTATAGCTTGTTTAGACAACACTTTAGCAACACCCCAAAAAAAGTCAGAATTTCACAGTATGTATGAGAATACAGTTGTTTATCTGCACAATTTAACAGCCCAATAGGCGCACTGTTTTTTGCATGCTGCACTTTGGTGCCTGTTATATCTTTTATGCATTCATTTACAAATGTACTTTTACTTGCCCATTTCAGCCAATTATTCATAGATCAGACTTTTTCAGTGAAGTACATTATATAGCAATGCTTTCTCTTGTGTCTACAGACATAACCATTCAAAAATCACAGTTGCTCATGATGCTTACTGCTGCATAAGATTGTAACATCCGGTACTTACATATTATCGCAACCAGATTTTCACGGTTGCGAATTTAGTCCCATGTCTAAGACAACAGGTCTATTAAGCTGGAAAAGGGAGTGTAAGTAAGTAAGTAAAATTATGGCACACATGGTGTGGGGCAGGGAGAGAACTAACTGCCAAATTTTGGAGTCCTGACTGGCATGTCTCACTTTGCCAGTGAACTACATACTGCCTCATGCAGCGCATGGCAGATCCTGCCTTCCTGATTACAAGCGCAACATAGGCTAAGTTAATCGGGAATATACCATCCTTATGTTCATGGCCAGTACTCAAATTTTATTTTAGTCATCTGAAAGATTTTGACCAGCTATCTCAGTGTTTTTGTCCCCCATACTAAACATGCATGTTGTAAGGTTTTACTTTTCTGAAACAGTCTTTCGCGTTTCTGCATTTTCACATGAAAATTTCACACCCCCGGAGTGTCATGCTTTCTGTGATGTGTGTTTAATAATAAATGAATCATGTCTGTAGGTGTTACCTTTCGCCCCCTTTTTGGATGGTGTGTGAACTGTCAGTTGCTTTTTACCCCTTTTGGGCTGCTAGTTCTGGGGAAGGGAATATATGCTGCAGACGCGGCTCTGCTGTGTTGTGTGCACACGTAACTGGACTTGGAAAAGTACTATGACTTACATGATGTCGGGAAACGGCATTGGTTCAAACAAGCAGTCATTTTTAAAGTACTACACTATTCCTACCTCAACAAAGTGTTTTTTTTTACAGATAATATTCTCTGTGTGATTCTGCATACATTCCTGTTTACAGTCACACACCAGGAAGCAAGCCATATTATCGCAAAAATCTGGTTGCAATAATACGTAAGTACCTAACATCCATGCTACCCCTCCGCCCCCACCCGTTCAAGATGTTCAGTAACTTTTCATTGCGGTTATCAGTAACAGAAACCACATTTTGCCAAAAAGTCTCCACCACATTTAATATGTTGGGATTATTATCTCAAGCATCATATGCCTTTCTACCCTGACGCCTTTATATGGCATGCTTCATACATAAATAATTCAGTGCCTCATTTAATGAAAACACTGTTATTGCAGGCATCATATGCCTTTGTACCCTGACACCTTTATATGGCATGCTTCATACATAAATAATTCAGTGCCTCATTTAATGAAAACACTGTTATTGCAGAGGCATCATATGCCTTTCTACCCTGACGCCTTTATATGGCATGCTTCATACATAAATAATTCAGTGCCTCATTTAATGAAAACACTGTTATTGCAGGCATCATATGCCTTTCTACCCTGGCACCTTTATACGGCATGCTTCATACATAAATAATTCAGTGCCTCATTTAATGAAAACACTGTTATTGCAGAGGCATCATTATGCCTTTCTACCCTGACGCCTTTATATGGCATGCTTCATACATAAATAATTCAGTGCCTCATTTAATGAAAACACTGTTATTGCAGGCATCATATGCCTTTCTACCCTGACACCTTTATATGGCATGCTTCATACATAACTAATTCAGTGCCTCATTTAATGAAAACACTGTTATTGCAGACTTTCAAACTTAAAATAAACGGCTGTTTTTTCCCCTTCAAGTTCATTTCTCCAAATAAAACTTTTCTAGAACTTTACAATGCTTGGTACATGTATACAGACTTAAGTGTTCTGCCAGTGCTTTCTGCCTAGAATGTTTGAGGAACCAGTGTATTGCCAATTTCTAACCAAATGGGATTGGCTAATTCAAGCATAAAAAGGGCAATTGGCTAGGCTTAAAATGGCGCACAAGGGCAGCTAACGAATTAATTACATATGAACCTTTGTATTCCAACCTAATTTTGTCCAGGTTACACTCATTTTTACTGAAGACTTTACTTCCACTTTAATCTCCTCTCCTAACAGATTTTCCTGCCATTTTTGTTACATTGGTCCAGGCACCTTGCATTGTCTCATTCACCCAGAGTATGCCCTGCAGGACGTCAAGTATAAACAGGTTATGTAACAAGAGGAAGAACTTGTTGCTCAAAAGCAAGAGGGATATCACTCTGCAGAGGAAGAGTTCTCTCCTAAACCTAAACAAGAAAATCAGAAATCTTTTAAAGTCTTCTAAAACAAATTATGAAACTAAAATTGCATCCCTAGCCAAGGGTAATCATAAGGCATTCTTTAACTATGTTTGAAGTCTAAAATGGAATCCCAAGCTATATGCCGAACTGATTATAGGTGGGATCACTCATACTACACTGGAAGATATTGCCAACCCACTAGCTGACAGATTCAGAGCAAATGTCAACCCCCCCCCCCCATTCTCACATACCATATCCCAAAGCATACCTCGCTGAAGAACAGGTTATCTCATCTCTGCGATCGCCAAGGCCAAACACATGGCCTCAATGGGACCAGATAATATTACAGGTTGCTCACTAAGTAATCTAAAACAAGAGCTAGCAGACCCACTTGGTGTTCTCTTTAATCATAGCTTGAGAACTGGCTATGTTCTGCAGAATGGCGAAGAGAAATAGTAATCCCCCTGCACAATGGGGGGGGGGCATCAACTTACCCTGGGAACTACAGACCCATAAGTCTAACCAGCCTCATCTGCAAAGCCATGGAAAGAATTATCATGGGCCTTATCAACAAGGACATAGGTGACCTTCAGATGCTGGACCCATCCCAGTTTGGCTTTGTTAAGTGTAGATCATGCTTCTTAAACCTGGTAGATTTCTTTGAGATTCTCAGCAAAGCCATGGATGAAGGTAAGACATTGCACACAGCCTATCTTGACCTTACCAAGGCTTTCAACACAATTCCCCACTTAGGCATCATTGAGAAACTCTCCCAGATAGGGATTAATCCTTACATTAATAGATGGGTAGCCATTTGGCTCACAGACAGAACACATTCTGTCAAAATTGGTGACTCCATGAAAGATCAAGTAGGGAGGTTTAGATGACAATGCTTGAACATGAAGTTCAAGCAATGGCCACTAGAAAGATAGTTTTCCAGGTCACGAGCTTAAGATTGCATTTAGCTGCTGGCTCAGAGAGAGAATGAATTAAGGCCTGAAATATTAAATTCAAAACCCATGGTGGAGAAGGATCTTTATACAGGAGTCACAGCAGGACTGTGCCTCTCAAAAAAACTTCATAGAGTTTAGAAAAGGCCACAAAGAAATTCTCAAATCAAGTATGAAAGTTAGAGATTGTTGTTAATTGAACTTTAATCATTGAGGACCTAGCTCCTTCATTAAAAATTGTTGCCAAAGGTTGAATATACTATGCACTGGAGCTGAGAAAGATTCAGTGTGTTTTTGTTGTGCCCAGCAAATGAACCTTTTCCATTTACTTGTGTAAAATTTTCTTGTAAAAGGCTTAAGGGAAGATAAAAGAATATGGCAGATGGGGGAAGAGACCATCAGTTATCTGGCTATTAATGGAATTGCAGAAATCACACTGTTGGCATGAGGTTTGAGATATTTGGATGAATCATACCTGTAAGGTGACACAGGAGGCCTGGCATTGAATCCAGAATCCAAAGTTGGTAAAGCAGATGAGGCCAAAGGAAGGGGAACCAAATCTGTTGCAGCCAGTAAGGTGCAATGAGGATGACTCTGCTCTTCGGCAGGAATTTTAGAATTTGGGATAATTGGCGGGTAAGTATTAAGCAGACAGTGGGGGGG
Source organism: Protopterus annectens (assembly GCF_019279795.1). Taxonomy (NCBI): domain Eukaryota; kingdom Metazoa; phylum Chordata; order Ceratodontiformes; family Protopteridae; genus Protopterus; species Protopterus annectens. The sequence continues at coordinate 659,972,610 of NC_056726.1, read as the reverse complement.
GGGGGCAATTGTGAAGTAGAGCATCCCTCGGTGATTCACCGGTTTACTTTCAAAAGTTCTACAGTCACTTACACGACAGTTGACTGTTAGTCAGTTGCAACTTCGAAATTAATGATTTCTAATGTCATTTCATCAACACTCATAACATTTCTACCTTGTGCTGTTGGCCATTTAACCATCGATCAAATGGTTGTCGTGGAAACATTACATCTATATAAATGCACGTATCTTGCAGAGGTGCACAATTTAAAGGGCCATCAACAGTAGGTGGACAACATATGTGTTTGGATTTACAACGGTGGATGGCTTTGTATACCGGGTAAGTGTAATAATATCAAACAGAACTGTAAAGCGCCATACATTGCCAGTGATAGACCTAGTTATATCTATGTATCCCAGATATAGGTCACAAGAATATAGTGAGCATGTCGGACAAAAATGACACAATCCCAGGCGTAGTGAAGTCCACGTACACCACCACCAAAACACAGAAAGGCAAGAAGCTGCTGAATATAGTTGGCTACCAGTACTACTTGGAAAGAAGTAGAGGTAGTAGGAACTACTGGTGTTGCACTAGGAAAATCAAGGCTAAATGTAAGGGCCGATGTGTAGGGGGAAACTATAGCAGAAGGTGAACGGCTATTAAAAAGTACTGGCCATTTTCATGGTGCTACTCTGGAGAGATATGAGGAAGTGCAGGTACATTGTGACATTGAGACATGCTGTTTCCTGTCATGAGGACCCTTGCAGGATAGTATTTGAGGTGATGACAAGCACTTCCACTGATATAGTTACCACTCTGCCAAATACTGATGCTCTGAAACAGTAAGTGCGCAGACTACGCAAAAAGTGTAAGGAGGTGCAAGGCTCAGAAAAGATCATATTGAGGGACTTGACAGCAGATATGTTGCCATTGAAGTCAAGGTCATTCCTAATAGGCCGGGGTGAACATAGTGAGGGTACCCCACCAGCTGTCATCATCACTACTATGAGTAACCTTGATACACTCTGTTCGAGTGAGGTGATACTCATTGATGGTACATTTCCCTTAAATACCCAGGAATGTAAGCAGCTATATACTGTGCACTGTAATTTACAGGGGAATATTAATGATAACATATTTCCTGCAGTATATGGAGTTTTGACATCAAAATCTGAGCAGACATATGACTATTTCCGGAGAGTTTTATTGCAACTTTGTCAGGAACATGGGTTCTTATTCAAGCCTGCCATTGTTTTGAGTGATTGTTTGAGTGATTTTGAGAAAGCTGCTGTTAATAGTGTTAAAAGGAATCTTGCAGATTCACATGCATTTTTCAGATCATATGGCGTCAAATACAGATGTTGCAGCTTACTGTTGAGTTTGGCAATGACATCCAGTTTGCTTCATTGTGTAAGCAGATCCCATCATTGGCCTTTGTACCCCCTAACAATGTCATGGACACATTCCAGCAAATCCAGAGTAAAATGCCTGCACATGGGAAGCCTCTATGTGAGTTCTTTAAAACAAATTACTTAGTGGGCAGACTGCCATGAAGTGGCATGAGACAATCCTCCACCGAAGTCATACCACCACTATTTGAATTGGCTTTTTGGAAACAGGCACATACGTGTACCATGGGATATCCACATACACAAAATAATGTCGAGGGCTGGCATAGGAGGTTGAGGAGTTTGCTTGGCAAGAAACAGCTATGTCTACATGATGTTCTGCATGTAAGTAATTTGCCTGGAACAGAACCATGTTGAGGATATGCGGGCCAGACTTCTGAGTTGTCTACCATCATCCCCTAAGCGTAGACACCTTGTCGATAGGGAGGAGGTATTTCTCAGGTTGCTGCAGAAGAGGAATGACTTCACCCCTAAAGGTCTTATTGAACTTGTAGCTAAATATTGCAGCTTTTAGGGTGCGGGCACAGGTGTCATGGATGTCATTCTAACAACGTATTTCTGGCACTTGTTGTAATGCTTTATGTGTAATACGGAACAGACCAACTGGTGATGGAATTGTAACAAGGACTGTGTGAATAACTGGTGGTGGAAATGCAAGGGGGACTGTGTGAATAACCGGTGATGGAAATGCAAGGAGCACTGTGTTAACATGTTTGATGGTGACTGCTATTGTGATGTTTTACTGTTTATTGCAATGGTAATTCACATAAATGCTACTGGCACATGACAATATTGTGCTCTCCCTGTAATGCACTAAGGGATGCATTTTGTAATGTCTAGGTGCACAGTTTGCGGCACTACAGTAAGAAAAAAAAACAAAAAAAAAAGAGTTGACATTCGCATCTGTAAGGAAATTCCGAATTTCCTTGTCGATCATCTAACCTACTTAATATTCATGACGTCGGTTAAATGTGTTGACGTTTTCAATGTTCGCGCATCTAAACTTTGTGCTTTTGATACTAAACTGATTCCCCCAGATGGAGGGATTAGGGAAAATTAGTTGCTGCATTTGTTGTTTAGGGGAAAAAGCAAAAAGATCACAGCAAGGCTGGCCCCATTGACAGAAAATCATTTCTGTCACTTTCATGTTGAGAGACCACTTGTGAAATAGGACGATGGACCTGCTCATTTTATCTGCTATCACGTTGGACTTCCTTGGCATGTGCATTGCTAAGAGGCTGGATGAGATCGCCCACGTCCACACTCTGAATGCTTCTCAACACAAGGGGTAAGATCTGGTTCCCCCTTGTTTGCTGATGTATCAAACTACTGACGTATTGTCTGAATTGCAGTTTTCCCTAAAGGGAGAGCGCCTTGGAAGGCCTGCAGTGCCAAGAGCAGTGCTGTCATCTCTAGGACATTGATATGCAAATTGGCCTCTGTGGGGGAACAAGTGCCTTGGACTGCTCTCCCAGGAAGTGCCCCACCCACCCAATCTGGGAAGCATTCGTGCTCACTATGGCCTTGGATAGAGGGATAATGAAAGGACAGCCTTGTAGAACCTGATTTGATTGAATCCATCACCAGAGGTATCTCTTACATGCATGAGTGATTCTTATTTGTGCTGAAATGCACTGATAAAGAATCATCCACTGAGTTGCTAGTATCCATTGAAGAATTCTCATATGAACTCTTGCTAGAGGATCTAAAATTATGTCAGCTGACATAGGTCCCAAGGCTTGAAGGATCAACCGGGCTTAAATCTTGTGAATTATTTTCATGACCTGGAATATGATAGTCTGAACTCTTGAGACAGGAAGAAAGGCTGCCACTGATATTGTGATGAAGACTATTCCTATAAATTCCAAAGTTTGTGTTGGTTGTGACTGAGACTTCTTGTCATTTATGGTTATCCCCAGACAATCTGGAGTACCTGATCTCTTACTTTTATTAGTAGATGCGTGGTTGGGGAAGTAATGAGCCAGTTGTCCAGATATGGTATCACTCAGAATCCCTGCAGTCTCAAGTCAGCTGCTACCACTGCCTTGCATTTGGTGAACACCTTGGGGGCCATGGTGAGGCCAAAGGGCAGTGCTTACAACTGATAGTGACTAGCTCCTAGCCAGAAGCTTAAATACCTTCTGGATTGTGTGTTCATTTTTATGTGATAGTACACATCCTGAAGGTCTGTCGAGCACATCCAGTCATCCTTGCACAGGGAGGGTAGAATGGACTGAACTGTAGCCATCCAAATCTTTGTATGTTGAACTGACTTGTTAAAGGTCTTCAGATACAAAACTGGTCTCCAGTCCCCTGTTTTCTTTGGCACTTAATAGAACCATGAATAAGTTCGGGATTCTATCTGGTCTGGTGGGACCTCTTGGTGGATGACTTTTCTTGCGTCTTTTGTATTTCTAGCGCTGCTCCTTTCATCTGATTGGGTGGAACATCATGAGTTTTGCATAGTGTTGGGGGTGGAAGGAAAAAAGGAATTATATATCCTCTGGAAATAATCCTCTGCACCAAAGTATCTCTTGTTATATCTAGGCAGCAATAGTCGACCTATGATTACCTCCAGAGGGGGACAATTGGGCCTCCTTTCAGGAGCGCTGCTTGGATCTATCAGAATAAGAATCTCTGGACCCCTGGTTTTGCAGGCCTCCTCTTCTGCATGGGTGTCATCATCCATTAGAGTTCCCCTCTCTGCCCCTGGGGGAACTATCTCCACGTGTCCTGGAAAGGGCACCTGGACTTTCTAAACCACATCTTCTGACCACCTCATTGATTCCTAGAAAAGGATCTTTGAGGGGTCAAAATATGTATGCCCACTGCAGAGAGGGTCTTTCCATCCTTTTCACGCCTGACTAATGTGTCCTTAACATTTCGGACAAACCATGAACTGCTGACAAAGGGTGCATTGACAAATGAGGATTTGAAAGGCTCCACAAAATCACATAAGTGCAGCCAGGCATTTCACCTAATGGATATACTTGAACCCACTGCATTTGAGGCATCTTTGGCTGCATGCAAGATAAGCCTCATGGATGAATTTGAAATGGATTGGAGGTTAGCCAACTAAGAGACCACAGACAATTGAGCCTCAGCAGGCTGCATAGGACATATATTTGAGGCCAGTAATCCTCTTGGTGAGGTGCTTTTGTGGTCTTTCCAGCTGTTAGAAGTGTCTTGTGAGGTACATCCCAAATGGGGCATTGTACTCTATGATGGGTCTGATGAGTGATGAGTAGAGGGGCACTATAACCTCTTTACTTCTTGATGCGAACCCCTTAGTAATTAGATGGGCCACATAGAAGGATTTCCTAACTACTTTGGCAATATGATTGTCAAAAGGGAGATTACTATCTACCTGGGTCCCCAGATCTTTTATTACCTCTTCTGTATTAAGGGGGCTGCCACCTCTGATAATTCGTGGGTGTTTTGTTTTTCCCATATGGGTGACTATGCATTTTTTGGCATTTAGCTTGAGGCCATGACTTTGACACCACGTGTCTGTCTCAATAAGACCTTTTTGAAGGATGTCCGTGTCAGCCGGAGAGTCAGTTATGGCACCCAGTTTGCAGTCTTCGGCGAACTTGGTTAGGCATAGTCTTCCTGTGTTTGCCTGTACTTCTGAGAAATCTATGCCGAACAGTAGGGGTCCCAGAACTGAGCCTTGCGGAACACCACTTGTGACTGGTTTAGAGTCGGACCTGGAGCCCGCTATTCTTACCGTGTGAGTTCTTTCTGTAAGCCAGTTGGCAAGCCATCTTGAGACGTAGGGGTTTATGTTCAGGCTGGTGAGTTTTTCTATAATACTTGAGTGAGGAATGGTGTCAAACGCCTTGGCGAGATCAAGGTAGGCTGTGAGAACCAACTTTCCCTCGTTTATGGCCTTGGTGACTGTCTCAAAGAAGTCGGCCAGGTTTAGTAGGCATGATCTGCCCTTAACAAAGACGGACTGGGTCGAGTCAAGTGTTTGGAGGTTCCCAATGTCTTTGTTAATGAGTTCCATGATGATGCGCTCCATAGCCTTGCAGACCAGGCTAGTCAGGTTTATGGGGTGATAGTTACCAGGGTCAGTTGTGGCCCCTCCTTTGTGGAGCGGAATAACCGTTGCTGTGCACCATTCTATGGGCATGTAACCTGTGGAGACGCTGAGGTTGATCAGCGTAGTTAGGTGGGGGGTTAGTTTGTTCTGTACTTCATGCAAGATGCAGCCTGGGACACCATTGATGCTGTGTTTTTGGCTTTTGAAAGAGCTGTTTTCACCTGTGCTTCTGTGATTTCCGGGACACTACTCCTTTCTGATATTGTTGTGGGCCCTTTTGAAGGTGAGAGGGAGGTGAAGCTTGCACTGAATCTATCTGCCAGGATGTTGGCAATATCAGTAGGTTCAGTATATTTTGTGCTATTTTGCACTAGCTCCAAGCATATCTGCGAGTTGCCACTTAGATTCTTGACATAGCTAAAGAAGGCTTTGTGGTTATCTTTCGAATCCTTGGCTATTTGCCTTTTGAGTTAGCCTTGGCTGATTTTATGAGGGACCTTAGTTTCTTACTGATACTGATACTGATCAGGGATGTCTTTCCTTCTTGGGATTTGCTTTTTTTCTGAACTAGTTTCCTCCTTCTGTTGTATAACATGTTTATGGCAGGGGTCCACCAGACTGGTTTCCTTCTCTTAGAGGAGTGAGTATTGGTCTTGCTAGGGATGGCACGATCCATGCATCCTTGTAGGTGCTCAGAGTGCAATTGTAAAGGATTCTGCATCTTGGGCAGTGTTATCCTTTAGCGTGGGGGTTGTGAAACTTACCACCTCTGCCTTAAGTAAGGTGAAGTTTGCTTTAGGAAAGTTTCCTTGGTTGGGGGTGGTGGTGGGGTGTGGACATCCATGGTGATTAGTTTATGGTCTGATCTAACCAGTGATGGTCTGACCTCCGGTACGGAACACCTGTCGCCCATGTTGGTGATGACCAGGTCCAATATGTTGTGGCCTCTGGTAGGGGAGTTTAACAGCTGATCCAGGGCATTTGAGTTGATAAATTCCAGGAAGCGCTGAGCCTGGGAGTTTGTACTCAAGTAGTTTTCCCAGTTAATGTTAGGGTAATTGAAGTTGCTCAGTATCAGGGTGTTCGGTAGGACCTTCATGTTTTCCAGTGTCTCCAGAAAGGCGAAGTGGTGGTCCTGGGTCATGGAGGGTGATCTGTAGCAGGCCACAATTTGCATTGCAGATTTGCCCATTGTCAGTGGCACATGGATGATCTCAGAGGTATCATGCTGCGCCACTAACCTGGAGGTGTGAGTATCCTTGATGAATATGGATACACCCCCCTCCTTTTTTGTTTCGTCCGTGTTTTGTGGCCGAAATGTGTGACATGAGTTGTAGGCCAGTAATGCTGGAATGCTATCTGGAGCCTTGAACCAGGTTTCAGTCACTGCACAGATGTCGACGTTTTCCATACCTAGGAGTGCTTCGAGCGCATGCATTTTGAGATTTAAACTCCTGATGTTGAGTAGCATAACCGTCATTTTTTTACTTGTGCTGTTTAGGAGAAAGTAAGAAGAAAAAATTTAAGAGAAAAACACACTTATCTGGTGGAAAAAACTCAAGATCTGAGGCTGACTACATCTTTTCGCAAAAAGCAACAAATGAGATCTGGAGTATGTGAGGGGTTGGTGCATTATGGGTAAGGGATGAGCACTAGAGCTTTTTGGTTGCCACAATCTTTAGTAACAGCTGAGTCAAATCCAAGGATTGGATATGAACTCTACAGTTGAAGATAGAATGTAAATGGACAACATCATATCTGCTTGCTGAGTCTAGACTGTTTGTCATTACTTGAGCACTAAAACCAGCCATCTTACATTGAGGGCGCCCTGTACCCTTGTGGCATAAGTTTGTAGCTCAGAACCCATCTGAGTTGGAGAATGCTGTAATAAAGGCTGTGTGAGGGGATTTTCTATTGGTAGATTGTGTTAGAACTGTTGACATTTTTTTTAATTTAAATACTGCATTTATGCGGGTTTGACCTCACTTGACCGGGGATCCTCAGAGTTTGGCATTCTTAGCCAGAGATCTGAAGTATATCTGAGAGAATCCAAGGCTTCCACTGAAATCTTCAACAAATAAGTAGAATTTAAGCCTGCTTTTTTGCACCTGTGTAGTGTATTTCATTGAATTTTTGCTTCATTTTATTTTGTTTTTGCTGCTTTGAATGATTTATTTTGCACTTGTATATTTTGCTTCATCTGCCTTAAATAGCACAGGCTAGATTCAGACTTGCTGAAGCTAGACTGTTTGATATTGCTTAAGCAATAAACAATAAACATCTTACATTAAGAGGGCCTCTCTGCACCCTTGTGACAGAAGTGTGTAGCTCAGGAACCGTATGAGTTGGAGATTGCTGGAATAAAGGCTCTGTGAGGAGATTTTCTATTGGTAGATTGTGTCAGAACTGTTTAAATTTGTTTGCAATTAAACACCGCCTTTTCCCGGGATTGAGCTCAGTTTACCAGAGCTGCTCATAGTTTGGGGTAGATGCACACTGTGCACAGGGATTAGCGGTGCCTTGTATAGATGCAAGTACCTAGAATCACATTTTTTCTTCTGAACAACACTCATTGAAACACTCTCGGGCTTCACTGCTGCGCTTCAGGAAACTCAGCTGCACACTGCTGCACTACAGGCAGCTCAGCTAAGCACTGTCAAGTGTAGCCCTATTTTCTTCACTAATCCTGTACAATTTTAAGTCCCCTTGCTAGTCCCAGAAGAATAGCTTATCTTTTGCCCTCTCTCAAACCAGGAATTACCTGCTGCTATGGACAGTCAGTTACCTAACATTTCTCCAGCCAGCCTGACTTATGTGGGCATCCTGAGGCAATGTAGCAACTGCCTCATGTATACTGACAACAAGACATCAAAAAGGTTGTCAGCTCACAAATCTCTCCTCTTGCACAAGACAAAATCAAGACACATAAACCCACATAGATGGTGATACTCACCAAAAGACCTGAGACCCTCCAAATACAGACAACCCTCACATACTGGTACATGAACATAGTCCACCAGTATACGTCTCAGTAATCAAGCCCCTAAGGCAAAACACTTTAAAACCAGATTTCCTAGTTTAATAGTTGGACACAGAGATGTACCTCTCACCAGGCTGGACAAGAAGGTCACAGCTGCCTCCTATGTGGCAGTATCTGTCAAGTCATGCACATACTCAAGTCACTCAGCAGCAGTAAGTGGTATGACTCTGTCATAGTACATGTTGGAGTGAATGACTTGAAATGTACCTTTCTAGACTATATGAAAAGAGAGATGATAAAACTCTCAGATTATGTATGCCAGGCAGATATGTCCATAGCCCTAAGCAGCATTCTACATTCAGGATGATGCCACATTCAGGATGATGCCACAGTATGGAGTTAAAATTATTGATTTTAACAATTGGCTTAGCTTCTGGTGTAACTCAAAGGGGATCCAGTACCTGTCAGCCTGGGAAGACATGGTCAATAGAGTTTGATGCTTCACCAAAGATGGATTCACCTGTCTCCTCAAGGCTTTATGATATTGGCAACGATGCTTGCCTCCCTGTAGAGCCTTTTTTAGGCTATGTCAAAACAACAAAACTTATGAAGTAGAAAAATATTCTAGAGACAAACTCAGGGTCATGCTGCTTAATGCTATAATCCTAAACAGTAAGCTGCACTCCCTGGAAGCACCCCTCATCTTGGAAATGCCAATGTCTGTGCAGTCACCGAGACTTGGTTCAAGGCCATGGAGAGTACCCCAGCCATGCAGGGCTTGAATTCCTTCCACAAGTTCAGACCTCTAAATGAGCATGAAAGAACCAAAGGTCAAGGTGTATCATTTTCATTAAATTCAAATACACCTTGCTACTGGTGAAACAGTACAGCCCTTTTGTGCTACTCCAGGTCCAAATAACTAAAGGCAAAACACCCAAGCATATCACAAGTCTGCATTATGAACAAGGAGAAACATACCTCTTACCCAGACTTCATTGAATTGCTCAGTATACAATCAAACACCTTGGTCATGGGAAGCTTCGACTACCCATCCATTGAATGAGTGGCTTACATGAGCACAAACATGACCACACTGGGGTACTTGGACTTTAACTCATATGCACTGGAACATTTAGTGTGCACCCCAACAAGGGGCTCAAATATCCTAGATCTAGTACTTACCAACATGGGGGGACACTACACTACCCCCAGTGTGCTATCCTCCCTAGTTGTCAGACAATAACTCTGTCTCATTTAAGTAAAGATCACATTTGACACCCCCACAACAGCAAAAATAGTAAAAAAAATCAAAGCAAACTATCACTTCTTAAGCGATCTTATAAATGGTTTCAAAGCCCCTGCTAACACAGGCAACAATGAATCCTATGCGGAGACATACACAAATACCCTATATAGCCACTTAAGCAAATGTATTGACTCGGCAGTACTTGATAGGACTAAAACTGGGACCTCTTACAAAAACAAGCCACCCCCGTGGACTGCAAGTGTAGATAAGTTATATAACAAAAAAAATAAATAAACTGATATCTAAGAACAAGAAGGCCCATACTGAGCAAAGGAAGACTACCCTACACAGCCTAAACAAGCATATCAGAAATGATAAGTCCTCTAAAGCAAGTTATGAAACTAACCTGGCATCCCTAGCTAAAGACAATCATAATGCATTCTTTAGCCACATCCGAAACCTCAAAGGGAATACCCAGCTGTATGCCTAAGTTATAGTGGATGGTACCATTTACATGGAACCTGAAGAAATTGCCAACCTGCTGGCCCATCCCCACCAGCTATACCCCGTAGCATTCCTGACACCTGTCCTCTACCATTTATCTCCAAAGAACAGGTTATTCAAGCACTCTCCAAGGCCAAATATACAACCTCTATGGGATCAAATAACATTCCAGACTACATACTAAACAATCTAAAAGAAGACCTAGCAAAACCAGTTAGCTGTCTCTTTAACCACAGCTTGAGCACTGGTATTGTGGCAGAGGAGTGGAGATCAGCAACAGTAATCCTCTTGCACAAATGGAGTCCATCAAACAACCCTGGCAACCAGCTTATCTGCAAGGCTGTGGAAAGAATCATCATGGACCTTATCAACCAGGACACAGGCACCATTCAAACTCATGACCCAACCCACCTTGGTTTTGTCAAGGTAGATCTTGCTTATTAAACCTGATGAATTTCTTTGAGAAAGTCACCAAAGCCCTAAATAAGGATAAAGCAGTACACACTACCTATCTTGATTTAGCCAAGGCGTTTGACACAATTATTCACTCAGGGATCATTGAAAAACTCTCCCAGCTGGGTATCAATCCATTCAACTCTAGATGGGTAGCCAACTGGTTCACAAATAGAACGCACACTGTTAAAGTTGGGGAATCCACCACCACCAGCAGACCAGTTACCAGTGGTGTGCCACAAGGATCTGTACTGGGCCCTCTATTGTTTGTAACTTATTCTGAAGTCCATGTGGTTTACTTAATTTGCAGATGACTGTAAACTGGGAATATTCACAGAGTCCCCCACTGACATCATCAAATTACAGAAGGGACTGACACAGGCAAATGATTGGTGCCAGGGCCATGGACTGAAACTAAATGCAAAAAATGCCTCATTATCCCCTTTGACAGAGAAGTAGCCTCTACCCCCTGCTAGTTACAATATAGACAGCACCCCTCAAACCTCAAACAATGTCTTGGGTGACTTGGGAGCGCAGGTTGATAGTAATCTAAACTCCAATCACCATGTGTCCACAGTAGTGAGGAAAGCCTTCTACAGTGCTCATCTCATAAATAAAGGCATCGCATCCAAGACCAGGGAGTTCATTACTCCACTGTACTTGGCCCTTATCAGACCACTGACTGAGTACAATGCTCCCTTCTGTATGTATCTCACCAGAAGAGGATAAAATTAGCAGCCTGTCCTTAATTTTGGATACTGTTTTTTTATTGATGCTTGGAAGTAGCTTTCAGAAGACTTAAGTGTGATAGTAATCTCGAGGAATTGTTTATTGCACAAATTTTATTGGGTACATGTTCTAGTATTAGTATGAGATTGCCCAGTTAATCTAGTTCTTAATTTAATGTCTGTTGATTTACATGTGAGACTGAATTCATTTAATGCTCCCATCAGTTCTGTATTCAGCCCATACCTCTCAACCTGTAAACATTAAAAATCTGGATAAAGGCCCATGAAAAGGAGGTACAACTGGCCAAAAATTGGGACACTGATTAACATACAATTTGCATACATAATCATGTGACCCCACCCACTCAAATGGAAGATTGAAGTTACTAAATAATAATGAATAATAATAAATAATGGCAGACATTTGAATTTAAAAACATCATATCCCTCAGAAAACACATAATAATGCAAAACATGTTATTCTAGCAACTGTCTGAGTGAGTTACAGGAGCAATAGTTAAAATCTGTCCCTAGATTTGGGCCTTTTCCCCACCATTGTTTTTGCTTTGTCCAGATTTCTTGCTGCGAGAGATTGAGAATTATGATGCAAGTATACTGAGCCCACCCTTCCAAATCTGATATGTGTAATTAAGAATTAAACATCATGAGTTACATCAATTCAATGTTAATCTTAAAATGCATCCATGCAACTATAGTGAGCGGGTGGGCTATGAGGGAGGGATGAAGCAACAGGTGCAGCCCGCAACAGTTTAGCAATTGTTAGGAGCAAACCTAGGGTCTTAAGTGGGGGAATAAAGGAACTGCCTATAGGTAGAGGTAGAAGAAGCATGTTTCTGTGGAGTCTTTTCCTTATTTGTCCTAATTAAATTCCACAATATTGTGAGCAAGCAAACTACATAAAGAATGGAAACCCACCAGATATGCACTCCACAGCTGGAATTTACTATAGGATTGGTGGGTCCCAACTTCTGTTTTGAGCAAGTTGGGGGGACTGCCTAGTGGGGATGGTATGAAAAATTCCACATGGTAAGGGGATCACCCTAGGTCTCCCAGTATGTGCAGAGGTGTGATTGGAGAATTTATTTTAGTTCAATAAACAGTGGAATGCATTTGTCATCACCTCCTTTACAGCAGCATTCTTTATCAAAAATGACATTCAACTTGCAAAGGTATGGTGGAAGCTCAGAGTACTTAACATCAGAGAAGTTGATGTTGCCCCTTGTTGCCCTATGTAGGTTTTCATCATGAGATACTATCACTTGCTCATCCATTGTCTGGTGACAGTCCATTTCCAGCATGTCTATCCCAAGGTTGCATTGACTGCATGTCTAAATGCAGCCATCGTGTCTTCCAAATTCTCTCTTGTTCCCCCATGATATGTGCCGGCACCAGAATTTCTGCTGTTTCTTCTTGTGCAATGTCGGGCATTTCAGAAAGAGAAATGAAGAAATTATGTAACCTTCTAATGTAGAAAAGACATATAAAGAGTCTGACATGTTCAATGTACGAAAACAGTTAGGGACTTATAAGCTTCACATAATAGTAAGGGAAAGGATGGACAGACAAGCGGTGGGCATAACCTACGTTCCTCGACTAAGCAGCTAGATGTGCGTACAGAAGCCAAGGTCCCCTTATTTATTTTAGGGGACAGGGTATAATTAGACCAGGCTTCCAGTTTTAAAATCTAAAAATACTCAAGCCAAACTGCGGAAGCTCCATGCAAACAAAGAAAGCAGAGAGTGAAGGCCTGCCTGCCTACTGAATACAACTTATGTCCAGAAAGCTAGTAAAATGAGGAGAGAAAGAGATCACACAGACAGACATGCACATACATACAAACATACATACATACACTTAAATGATAGCAGAAATACTCCAGATTCATAAACAACAAAACCCTTCTGTTTCTAACACATTACTATGACTTTTGAGGATCAGTGTTGAGGACCGAGTATCTGCAAACTGGTGTTGGCAGTGGCACTGGTAACATTGTGAGTACAAAATATTTTTAGGGTGATAGTTAAAGCACTTACAACTCTTCCTGCAACAAAAGCCTATACAGGAATTTTGCCATGTACTACTTTTGATCATCTTATCACTGATTTAAACAATGAGCCAGGTCATTAATCTTTTCTTACAACCTTTGGGCTACAATCTTTCTGTCAGCTTTAGTAAACCTTACAAAATAGGTCTTGTCCTTTTACATAAAAATTCAACAAAGGCTTACGAATCTATCTACTCAGTCTCCAAGATCATTTAGCAGATATACTTGCTTTGTAGCTAAAACTTTAACTGATTCACACTGGCCATGAAGTAAGCACTGGTTATCAGTCATCATAATTCAAAAACCATCAGAGTTAGTGATGTTTAGCTCCCTTTTATGCCACCTTCTAAATCATGAACGAGTGTCTAAAAGTCCAGAAAGACTTTAGTTTGTTTATTCAGAGGTCAGTAAAGCATAGAAATTAACTTTTTCCTGGTGGGATTTCACATAAGTAGTCACATAATGCATTTTGAAAAGAATGTGTTTGAAGTGCCATAAAAAAGGGACTGTCTTCATCCTCGCTTGTTGGTTGGTTGTGCTGCAAGTCACTCATGGGCAAGCTGTGCCGTGGCTGTAAACAACTGTCTGAACTTTGTTTTTTATTTTTTTAAATCTCCTGCCACAGTCCCTGAGTCCTTAGTCAAACTTAAAATCATAAATAAAATAAAAAAAAACATGGAATTAAAGGGGACACTCAGAAATTTGTGGCACCCCATTATTTTGCCCTCAAAACCGGTAATTACTGAGCAATTTGGTACGGTTGAGAGGTATGATTCAGCCTTCAGATATGGATCTATATCTTGCAAGGAATGTGTCTGCATTGTATAGGGTTTATTTAAAATGTTTTTGGAGAGTTAGAACTTTCTACCTATGCATCTTGCCCTTTACTTAATTTTAATATATTGACCATAATGAATGTATTGCAGTAGTTTAGGTTTGGCATCTACTTCTCAGAGGTCCAGGCAAAGACAAAAGGCCTGTGGCTGGCCAAGTTTGCAGACAGCTGCAAGTTGTGTGCTGTCAGTGACACCCCAAATGATGTTACCATACCAGAAGTGGGTCTCACAGCAAATAATGACTGGTGCCAATGTCATGGCCTCAAGCTAAATGCAACAAAATGTATCCTCATGCCATTCTGCAAATACATGGCTCCTACTGATTACCACATCAATGGCAACACCGTAAGCACACAACCTGTGGTGAGAGACCTAGGTACTCAGTTTGATAACAATCACATCGAGCTACGCGCTCGAGAGACTTGAACCTCATCACTGAAATAAATAGGACATGCTGGAGGGACAGATTCATAACCCAGAGGCTCCCTTCACTCTGGAATAAAATCCCAGTCCAGGTTAGGCAGAGTCCCACATTGACTGTCTTCAAGAGGAATCTTGATGAGTGGATGGGAGATCGTAGGTTTACCCTGGCTATCACTTCTGTGTCACTGTTAGACAGAGGCACAGTATACTAACCTCAAAAAAAGGCATAGCAAAATTAATTTAAAATGGGTGGCGAAAGCCAAACACACTCTGGCTAGGCTTATAAATGCCCTAGGGCAGATAGCCTAGTATGAACCTATGAACCTATGAACCATCATATAGCAGCAGTAGTCAGAAAAGCCTTTTACTTGGTTCATCTCATAAGTAAAGGGATTGCATCTAGAAAAAAGGAGGTTATTACCTCTCTATACTCCTCCCTCATTAGACCAATAATTGAGTATGATGCCTCGTTTGGTATGTACCTCTTCAAACATCTGCACCAGCTGGAAAGGCCACAGAAATACCTCACAAAGAGAATCCATGGCCTCCAAAACCTATCCTATGCGGATATGCTCAAATCACTGTCACTCTACTCTGTATCGTACAGACTGCTCAGATGTGATCTTTGTCTCAGCTACAAGGCAATCTCAGACCCTGCTCTACTAGAGATGCTCCATATCCATAAGTCTAACTCCTCACACATTACCCACTCAAAAGGCCTGAATCTAATATGCAACATCAACAACACCTGCTGGAGAGACTGGTTTGTCTCCCAGAGGCTGCCCCATCTCTGGAATAGATTTCCCATACACATCAAACAGAGTACCTTGCTGACCGTCTTCAAGTGCAACCTTGATGAGTGTATGGGAAAACACACATTTATCCCAGGGGTTCCACCTGTGTCCCTCACTGACAGGGGTGACAGGTGCTGACTGATATTTCTTTTTGGGGATAAACTCTTGGCTAAGCTTGTAAGGGCCCCAGGGCAATTAGCCTAGTAACCTCCTATGATCCTATAATGACTTTGTGTTTTTCTTATTGAATCTAAGCAATGCATGATTGTAATACCCAGTTTCAAGTACTAGAGTGCAGAACATTATCATAGGATCCAAGGCTCATAGGAGGTTACTAGGCTAATGGCCCTGAGGCCCTTACGAGCCTAGCCAAGTTTTTCCTCTTTAAATGGTGCTATTAGACCTGACTCAACACCTGCTGCCACTATCCAGAAGGGACACAGGTAAAGCCCCAGGGGTGAATTTGCGATTCCCCATCACATTATCCATAGATATCTTATTTGGACACAGAATATTGGGGACATTACAAAAGATGGAGGAAGATATTCTTTCTTTATATTTATTAAGAGTAATGTTACTTCTACAGGTGGACAGTATGAATTCCCATTGGTTATCCTCTGCTTTATTTTTTCTTGTGTTTTACAGGCATGCTAATTTCGCCTGGGGGGGAATGTATATATATATATATATATATATATATATATATATATATATCGGGATGTATTTTTGTTGCGAAATCTGATAAGTCATTCCATACCTGTGTGGTCCCTCCTCTTTCTGCAGCCTTTATCCTTTTATCGTCTAGAGTCTGCCTGTTTCAAAAAGTACAACAAATGACTTGAGTTTTGAACATCTGTTCACTGTGGATAAGGGGTCTCTGTTATGCATTTGCTATACATTTCCTTTCAACAATACTCATTGTTAGGACATTGGTTTGAATGCATATTTAAATACTTGTGTTAATAAATATTCAGGGTTTATGAGAAGTCAGTATTTTGTGGAGAGCTCATTTATTGTGCTTGTGTGTTTTTGTTAGTGAATTTATCTTCAGTGTTATATATTCCAGTCTCATATGACACCCCCCCCCCCCCAAAAAAAAAAAAAAACAAAATGCCTGGCAGCATAGATGTAAAAACGAAGTTTTCCTTCATGTCATCAGAGTTACCAAAAATTATAAGAATTTCTCTGTTGTGAAAGGACTTATTTTAATAATACAGTCTGAACAAAAGGCATGTTGAAAGGAACTTTGTTGTAACTCAAAGTTAATGACCTTTGGTCTTTTGACTGTACATTTATGTATTTTTTTATCAACCTAGTTTATACAACAGCTCCCAAACCCCTTTCACAAAACGAATAAGACCTAGGGGATAGGATAGGGTAGGGGATAACTCCCATATGTACACTGTTTAGATAAAATATATTTTATTTTATTTTTATTATATTTATCCTTTGTTGATCAGGTTAGTCCCACTAGGTTACTGGCCTCTTTTCACGGGAGACCAGCAATGGTATTTCTATTGCTAGTATGGAAAATTTGTCGTGCATCAGGGAACTTCACCTACTCTTTCCGATAGGTGCCATGGGATCTTTTACATCTACCCGAGTTACTGCTAACTCAAGAAGACTGGACCTTGATTTAACATGTAAACTTAATATGCTAAATAATCTGGTAGTGTTTTTTGTTGGTAGTATCTGTCATGCACATTTGAAATAAAAAGTGGTGTACTAGGTCTGTTTCCATTTTTTTTTCTTTTTCGCTGAAGTAATAATCACATAGATAACATGCTACAGTTTGTTGTGATATTAAACAGGAATCGCTTATGGAGTTTTTTCCAGTGCACTATACAATACAAATTATAAAACTTTGTTACAAATTATAAAGCTTTGTTTCCTACTGGTGTTGGTTCTTCCTGCATATCCATTTCAACAAGATTTTGTATTGCTTTTTTTCACAATACCTGCTTGCCTTTATATCATCTGACAAGATCAACTCAGGTATTGTCCTTTTTCTGTCATTTTTAAGTAACACAGGACATGTACGTCTGTTGCCCTAATTTGCAGACTAGAGGATTAACTAGGACCTTAAGACAGTGTGTAGCATACTGACTAGAACTGCACACTAAAAATTAGTTAAGTCTCCCTTCTTTATGCATTTAAGTGGTTTTGTACTAGTGTTGTGCAGCTTATTAGTTGGTCAGGGTCTATATTTAACCATCGAAAGTTTTATTTTTCAAATCACTAAAGGTCGACCTTTAATGATCGAACCATTACAATTTTGAATGTTCATAAAAAATAAAAAATAAAAAAAAAAAAAGAAAAGAAAATCTAAAGGGTGTAGGCTGGGGGGCAAGCCCCCCTGCACCCCCGCTACTTAAATATACCAACTCCGAGACCACACTACATTGAAGTAAATGGAAATCTCCCCTTATGGAGATTTCCGTTTACCCGTTCAACGTTCTGCACTTTCAGATTCAACATTGTCGGCTTTCGAGAATATAACAGGTAAGCAGTTGGGCAGATTATTGAGGACTAGGATGATAATGTGGGTTTCATGCAAAGTAATATTTTATAGCAGAAATTGTCCAAAGCTAAATGCAAAAAAGCTGCTCCCTCCTCATATATTATAAGTGGTCCTCCTCTTCAAACAAATATGGCCGATAGTTTAGGAGAACTCTTCATGTACTCATCCGCCTACTGGCTACTCTAAAGTTATCAACCTTTCACTTTTCATTGGCTCTGCAAACACCCATGTTAAGGACCTAAATTTAAACCAGCAAATAAAAAAGACTCACCGGGATAGATTCCTAATGCAAAGTATTCCCAGCCTATGGCAGAAGGTACCACTACAAGCAAGTTCTCTTTTGTCAGACTTTAAGGCTAGTCTTCACAATTGGATGCATAGATATAAATCTACGCTGGGATTGTCATGCACGACCTTTCTTGATTTGGAGGATGGGCACTATTAAGTGCCCATAAAGCAGGGCGAGAACTTTAAATTTGTACTTAAAGGCTCATGACTAGGCTTCTTATGGCCCCTGTACTCACTTACTTAGTATTGATACTGAAACAGGTATATGGCCTGACTTCTTATAATCCCCATGTTCACTTGCCAGGTTTTGTTCCAATGTTCCTGATTGTTACCAGCATATCATATTCTTATATCTGAAGTGTATTAGAGGCACAAGCAAGTCAAGTGAGGGAACAGTTTATTGAACTAGTATATGCTTGTGTGATACTTATGTCAAAGTAAAATAGGTTTGTCAGAATCAGTCCCTGCATGATAATGAAAGCAATTACTAATACTCAAAATTAGTACATGCATAACGATTAAAAATGTGTCTTAATACCCAGAAATTATTTTCTGCTTTCTGAATGCAGAAAAGTCCATGGACATTATTCATACCCCAGGCATAATGACTTTCAGAGACAATGCATTATATAATGTAGCTGGCACACATTTTTGTATTTTTGCTTCCTGTCTTGAAGAGTAATAAAGTACAGGCTTATGCTGCAATTCCTTTTCATCCTACTCCTTTACTTATTGGAGTTGAAAGATGCCAAAGGTAACAAAAAAGACAAAGGAAGGGATAGTGGAGCACAAAAATGGATGTTTTTTGGGGTGAAAAAATATGGTGGTGATGCAAGATTCACCCAGTATGTGGAAAGGAGGGTAAGAGAGAAAGGTCATAATCAGTTTGTACTATTTTTATTAAAATTAGGTAGATTTCAGTTCTTTTATAAATAAAACTAAAGGTCACAAGGAACATGGAGCATAATGGGATTTGACAAAAAATTATTTTTAGGCAGCTAATGGGAGTACTGATAACAGCTTTAATTAACACTTTGTGATAAAATATGCAAGGAGGTGAAATTCTTGATGGCTGGAAGAGGACTAATATGACTTCTTTCAAAGTCTGAAAACTACTGACCTTTTAGTTTAATCTCAGTTAGTTGAGAATATTATGCAATGACTGCTCAACAAAAGAATGTAAACATTCCTGAAACATGTACACTTGTCACAAGAACATCGCTCCAAATATATCACAGGGATTTAGATTTGAAACTGGTGATTGATATTCCCTGCTTAGGCTTTAGAAACATATTTAGTATGGTATTGCATTAAAGATTAGTGAGTACTAGTAGCAAGGGGATACCACTGGCTGAAAGAGGTAAACTAAACACATAAGTAAAACTGTGGAACCATTGGGGTACTGGAACCTGTCCTTTTTGCTATGCTTGTAACTGACCTTACTTAAAGTTGAGAGGAAGGGTTTACCTCTTTCAGTGTGATGCATGCTATATAGTTTACCTTGGCTCTAGCTGATTGCCACTGTTGAATGGAAAAAAGGGGTTGTGGACAGATAGACGTATTATATAAAAGAATTATTATGCAGTAAGATACAGGAAGAAAGATAAAAAGACTTGGCATGACTGGAAAGCATGTCTAATTCCATGGAAAAAGGTGCAAAAGAATGTATCTAGTATGTTCATTGTGGAGTCTGGGTCTCACATAATGCACCATACATTTCGTTCTGCCTTGTAGATGATGGAGTGACCTGGCTACGCAGCACTATAGAGACAATCCCTAAGGTCTTGGAAATGTTGCAATTATTTGGAAGTACTTCTAGTTTAATAGCAAATATATAAAAATCAGATATATGGCTCCTGAATGATGAAGGCAGGATTCCTCCGTATTGCCTACGTGGTTAAATACATGGGAATTTTCCTCCATTGGGTATTGATTAGATTAGTAGATTTAAATGTGACCCTTTCATAGATGAAATGAAGACATCAGTGTAGAGGTGGTCAGAACTAAAGCTCCCATTTCTAGCTGATATTGCAGTGGTAAAGATGGGATGGTTATCAAAATACATTTGTTTTAGTTTGTCACCTTCTGCAAATTGCATTTTTGTCCTTCCCTGCTAGGTTACAGAAACTAATAGCATCATTTATTTGGAATGGCCAGGAAGAAATTATTGTTAGCAATCAAGGATGGGTGATTGGGACTGCCAGATTTTCCTCTCATATGCTAAGGTAGTGCAAACATCTACTTTTTGGAGGTCTAGGGTACTCCGCAGACTATTGTGAGTATTGCTGGAGATGGAGGTAATCCACTATGCAAGGCAGGTGTGTGCAAACCCACAAGACAAAAACAGGGTATGAGACCCTGGGGCTGGGAAGCGAGGATACAATGGTTTATAACAGAATGTGACCCATACTTTAATCACTTACGGATTTGGGAAAAAATTTAGGACTCAAGCCACTCTAAAATAGATGTAAAACCTATTCACTGGCCCCAGTGGCTAAAAAAGAATCTTCTGTTCTGTAGGGATTTGCTGGATGTCATGCAGTGTTAAAAATTACCAACACTGCATTGATAAATCAACCAACACCATTATCAAGCAATGGAATATTGCAGCTAACATTCTTAACCTTTAGAACAAAGAAAATAAAGTAAGGAAACACCAGAGTGAAGTACTGAAGTGATTGGCTGAGGCAGATAAGAGAAGAGATCTCCCAAGGGGCTCAACTGCATTTTGGATTGAGATTTTGTTACCTAAACAAAATCTGTCCTTAACCCATTAAAGCTTTTATGGGAAGACATGATAGGTAAAAAGGTCCAAAAGCAACATCAGAAGGACAATTTATTTGCATGGAGAAATAGTCATGACAAATTGGTATATATATGTGGCATGTTAACCCCCAAACTTTAAGTGGAATAGAAGTTCATCAGAACAATGTTGGAGAGATGTTGTGCAGGAGGTGATTTTATGCATATGTGCTGACTCTGTCCATCATCGTGCAAGGTCTGGTCAGTAGTACTGGGAGCAATAGGACTCTCATTAGTTAAGAACCCCTTATGCAGCATCTACATTTTTGCATTTTAGGCCTTTGGGACCTAATCTTCCCCTTGTTATAAGATGAATGGCTGTAGTTATGGCTTGTTATATTAATATTTTCAGCCATAATTTTTAGATTCTGGAAATCTCAACCAAGGGGCATTGAAACACAGTTGCCAACTTATGAGAATAAACTGTGGTTCTTTTTATGTGGAGCATTTAAAAATTACTGGAACATTTTTTATACTTTTTATAATGGGTGTATATCTTAATTTCTCTTTTACTACTTTTGTATAAAGCTTGCATCTCTTTTCTCTTCTGTTTATTCTGGAACATTGCTCTTTTACACTATGGTTGAATAATTTGAATTGTATTATAAAAAAAATGTATCTGGTATGCAGCAACCGCAAAGGAGTGTTTGAAAGTGGGAGTAAGGATTAATGTTAACAAAAGAATGGGGAAAGGACCTGTGGATGATCTTGGCAGATGATATAAAGGCTAGTTAAGTATTGTGAAAAAAAAACAATAAGAAAATCTGTGGAATGTATATGTAGGAAGATGTACCACCAGTAGGAAACAAAGCTGTATAATTCCTGTCATACTGTGCATTGGGAAAACTCCATGAGAGTGCTTTGTGAGTTCTGGAAACCTCATTAGTAAAATGACATAGATTGGACAGATACAGTTCAGAAGAGGGCAACCGAAATAGTGCACAGCCTGCATTAGATGTCATAGTGAGAGAGTAATGGGGTTTGGGAACTAACCGTGACTCTCCTTTCTCAATCTGGTGAGGGAAACATCAGTGTGCCTCACTACATGATCACCAATGACAGGGAAATTTGGCTGTGTGCTACTTTACTTTAAGGGCTTTGCAGTAGAGGCATTGGATACAGTGTTACTATGTGTAACTGTGGTTGATGTTTTAATGAAGTGTTTACATGATGGCCGAGGGCCCTTTGTTTTGATTGTGGTGTGCAGGAGATCATAGTGTTTTTAGAAGGTCTTTACCCTGTGCAGTAGACATAGTATAAGTGCCTCTAATAGGTATTTCTCCGTTACCCATTAGTAGATTACCCTTGTTAGAAAAATAAGCATTTAAGCTTACTACTACTGTGTCTTTCATTGAAGACTGACCTATAATGACCTAGCTGCTGACCTGGAAAAGTTGTCCTACAGTTGTAGCTTAGGCACTGTTGTAAACCAGCTACTGTTTAGGGAGTACCTGTAACTTATTCCAATTTGAGCATTGCCTTGAGATTTGGTAGCTAAACAAAGGTCCTCCGCATCTTTTTTTTTTTTTTTTTTTTTTTATGTCCAGTTTTGGCTTGCTCTACTGACCGCAGGGTGAACTGAGTAACGTATCTTGCTAATGTTTGGCTCTTTGCAGGTGGATGATCTCTATTCTCCCCATGGTTATACAAGAATTCATTCAGCTTTAAACTACTTGTACTGTAGAGATGCTACCTTTGCATCCTTTGACAAGCTGCATCCTTTGCCCAAAAACACACCTCTTGTCTCAGTGTATCCACATTATTCTCAGAAAGTCACATGTAGGAAGCACCTCATTTTAAATGCTATATACAGTGACTGCTTAGGCAGCCTTAGATGGCATAGCGCATTAAACAAAGGGCTCCATATCACTCCCCATTCAGTTGTCCACTGACACCCTGGCACACACCACAGTGCTGCCCTGTTTTCTTCCAATCCTTGCCTCTTCATACTGTCCTGAGTACTTTCATTTTGTTTCTTTAAATTTTGTCTTACTTGACATCTTTTTTCTACATCCATTCAACATATCCTAACTGGACAAGAACGTGCTGGAACAACTGTGTAGGAAATAATTTAATTAGGGTGGGGGTTTGGGGGATATATAGCTCACAGAAGCTATGAGGTTTGAAATGCTCTGAGCTTAATTTAAGAACTTTTCCCATCACCATCTTTAGTACAACAATGGGGTGAACAATAAATCTTAACTTTTTTCCTTCAAAGAAGAAATGTTATAGCCAAGGCTTAATGTTCAAGGCTGGATGGCACAGTAGTTACCAATAATAATTACCCATAACTGAGAAGGAATACACTCAGTTAATAATGTTAGACATTTGAGTTGCATACTACTGCAAAACACATTGTTCATTTACATTTACAAGGGAATTAGAGTAATATTTGAAAATTATCCCTGATTTCTGACTTTGTTGCTAATTACTGAGTAAAGACATTGAGAGCTAAGACCAAACATTCACAAATCTTTTCCTTAAAAAAAAAAAAAAGACTGAGAGACCAAACTGCTATGTGCCTTGCACTGCCTTCTACAAACTCTGTGGCTTTGCAGTACTGGCTCCATACCACTGGTGTGGGCTTCACAGTACTGGCTCCATACCACTGGTGTGGGCTTCACAGTACTAGCTCCATATCACTGATGTTGGCTTCACAGTACTGGCTCCATACCACCGGTGTGGGCTTCACAGTACTGGCTCCATACCACTGGTGTGGGCTTCACAGTACTGGCTCCATACCACTGGTTTGCTTTTTTTGAACTGACAGGCCACTTGACTAGTCTGCAACAGATAGAGGCACATGTAAGCTGGCCAGCTGGTGTTCATCCATGTAGTAAATGCACTGCCATAATAAACACCACAATGCCTGGGAAAACACAGAAACACCTACATGCTGCTTCAAATGCCTCAAGAACCAGAGCTTTTGCTGGAAAACCAGATGAGGGGAACCAATTCCGGATAGTTCAGAATAAAACAGAGAAGTGGGGATCCAGTGTCTGTCCCCCTGGGATGACATGCTCGACAAGCCACGTTGCTTCGCTAGAGACGGCTTGCACCTGTCACTCTTAGGCTTTCAAATACTGGCCAAGGCTCTTGCCACCCCATAGTGCCTTTTTTAGGCAAGGCTCAAAAGACAAACCCACTGCCGTAAATAGCACAAGTAACAGAAAACTGAGGGTAATGCTACTTCAATGCCAGAAGTCTAAACCTCAAAATGCACTAATGCGAGGCACTCCTCAGTATGGAGAAAATCAATATAGGTGCAGTAACAGAAACCTGATTTAAGGCTCCAGGGAGCAGCCCAGCACTATCAGGATACAACTCATACCATACATTTCGGCCACAGAACTCAGACCGAAATACAAAAGGTGGGGGTGTATCCATATTCATCAAGGATACCAACACCTCCAGGTTAATGGCACAGCATGATGCTTCAGAAATCATCCACGTGCAACTAACAATGGGCAAAACTGCAATTCAAATTGTAGCTTGCTACAGATCACCCACCATGTCCCAGGACCACCATTCCGCATTTCTTGAAACAATGGGAAACATAAAGGTCCTACCAAACACCGTAATATTGGGTGATTTCAATTACCCAAACATTAACTGGGAGAACTACTCAAGTACTAACGCCGTTGCCCAACATTTCCTAGAATTTATAAACTCAAACACCCTGGATCAACTGGTCAACACTCCCACCAGAGGTGACAACATATTGGACTTGGTCATCACCAACATGGGCGACCGGTGTTCCATACCAGAGGTCAACCTCTTGCTGGTTAGATCTGACCATAAACAAATCACTCTGGATATCCACATTCTGCCCCCACCCCAGGACAAGGAAACCACCGTGAAAAACTTTCCAAAAGCAAACTCCACATTACTTAAGACCGAGGTGGAAAGTTTCAAAGCCTCCATGCTAAAGGATAACGCTGTCCAAGCTGCAAAATCCTTTACTAATGCATTCTACGGGCACCTACAAGAATGCATGGATTGTGCTATCCCAAGCAAAACCAAGACTCACTCCTCCAAGAAAAGGAAACCAGTCTGGTGGACTCTTGCCATAAACAAGGTATACAATAGGAGGAGGAAACTAGTACAGAAAAGAGTAAAATCCCAAGAAGGGAAGACATCCCTGATCAGTATCAGCAAGAAACTACGATCCCTCATAAAATCATCCAAGGCGAGCTTCAAAAGAAAAATTGCCAAGGACTCCATAGATAACCACAAGGCATTATTTAGCTATGTCAAGAATCTAAGTGGCAATGCTCGGATCTGCTTGGAGTTAGTGCAGAATGGTACAAAATACACTGAACCAAACGATATCACCTACATCCTGGTAGATAGGTTCAGTGCAAACTTCACCCCCTCTCACCCCCAAAAGGGTCCATAACCATACCAGAAGAATGTAGAGCCCCTGAAATCACAGACACTCAGGTTAAAATAGCCCTCTCCAAAGCCAAAAACACAGCATCAATGGGACCGGACAGTGTCCCAGGCTGCTTCCTACATGAGCTCAAAGACAAACTAAACCCTCACCTAAATACACTGCTCAAATTCAGCCTCTCCACAGGCTACATACCCATAGAGTGGTGTACAGCAACGGTTATTTCGCTCCATAAATGTGGAGCCACAAAAGACCTCGGGAACTATCTCCCTATAAGCCTGACTAGCTTGGTCTGCAAGGTTCTGGAGCACATCATCATGGAACTCATTAACAGAGACATTGGGAAGCTCCAAACACTGGACCCTACCCAGTTCGGCTTTAAGGGCAGATCATACCTCCTAAACCCGGTGGACTTATTTGTGACAGTTACCAAGGCTATAGACCAGGGAAAGGTGGTACACACAGCCTACCTAGACCTCGCAAAGGCTTTCAACACCATTCCCCATTCTGGTATTATAGACAAGCTCACCAGCCTGAACATAAACCCCTACATCACAAGATGGGTTGCCAACTGGCTCATAGACAGAGAACCCACATGGTGAGAGTTGCGGGAGCTAGGTTTGACTCTAAACTGGTTACAAGTGGCGTTCCCCAGGGCTCAGTCCTAGGACCCCTCCTGTTCGGCATATACTTCTCATAGGTACAAGCAAGCACAGGAGGACTATGGCTGACCAAGTTCGCAGATGACTGCAAACTAGGGGCTATAACTGACTCTCCGGCTGACACAGACATTCTCCAAAAGGGTCTCACTGAGACGGATACCTGGTGTCAAAATCATGACCTCAAGCTAAATGCCAAAAAGTGCATAGTCATCCCCTTTGGAAAAAACAAAGTACCCACAATCTACCACATACACGATAGTCCCCTAAATATGGAAGACATAATAAGGGATCTGGGGACCCAAGTAGATAGTAATCTCTCCTTTGATAATCACTTTGCCAAAGTGGTTAGAAAATCCTTCTATGTGGCCCACCAAATCACAAAAGGATTCACATCCAGATCAAAAGAGGTCATTGTGCCCCTCTACTTATCACTCATCAGACACATCATAGAGTACAACGGCCCATTTGGGATGTACCGTACAAGACACTTGCAACAGCTGGAAAGACCACAGAAGTACCTCACCAAGAGGATCACTGGCCTCAAACAGATGGCCTATGCAGCTTGACTGAAGAAAGTCCAGCTGTACTCAGTTGCATACCGTCTACTCAGGGGTGATCTCTGCCTGACATACAAGGCCATGTCCAACCCAGAATTGCTGGACATTCTCCACCTAAAGAAAACCATATCACCTCGAGCCACACGCTCTAGGGATCTAAACCTCACCACAACAATAAATAGGACTTGCTGGAGGGATAGATTCCTGTCCCAGAGACTTTGCATGCTTTGGAACAAGATTCCAATCTACATTAGGCAGAGCTCCTCGCTAACGCACTTCAAGAGAAACCTTGATGAGTGGATGGGAAACAGAAAGTTTACCCTGGGGATCACTTCAGTGGCTCTGCTGGACAGAGGCACCCGGAACTAATCTAAGGGGGCGGCGAAAGCCAACACATTCTGGCTAGGGTTATAAATGCCTTCAGGCAGATAGCCTAGTACCTACCCATGAACCTAAATTTCAGTAAATATGCATTGTTTCTCCTTCATAGTTAATAGCAATGCAAACAACAGTTTTGAATTAGTAGCAAATAATGCCTTCAGTGCAGTCGATGACTGAATGTATAAACATGCTGCATAAATTAAAGGGTATTCTGCAATACTATTTTGGCAGCTGGTATGTCTGTTGAAACTATTAAGCTAGATATGGAATTAGTGAAGACAGGAGGTGGAATAAATAACATGTGCATTATTTCCAGAAATGTGTACTTAACAATTTTATAGAAATGTGTATTTAACAATTTTCCTGCATCTAGACTTTGTTCATATCAACAATACTATTAAGATCAAAGACAGACAAGTGTATGGAATTTTTCCACAGAAAATATAAAGTGCATCTGAGGGACAGATTCATTGTTTCACTGTTATAAAAAAGAAGCCTCTGACTTTTTAAGCTTTGTGTACTTCTTTTAAGATGTATCACATCACCCAGGATGCCAATTAAGACAAATATTAAGACTTCTTCTTCTTTCGTTTTTTTCCTGGTTAGGGGTCACCACAGCGGATCACCTGTCCACTCATGATTGGCAGTGGAGTTTTATGGTGTCGAGTTGCCAGCCTGGCGCCCAACCTTCCACAGAAGGCACACACATGCACACACTCATGCCAAGGGCCAATTTAGATTGTCCAATCCACCAACAGCATGTCTTTGGGATATGGGAGGAAACCCACGCGACCACAGGGAGGACATGCAGACGCCACACAGAAGGCACCCCAGCCAAGGATCGAACCAGAGAACCTCTTGCTATGAGGTGGCAATGCTAACCGCTGCACCGCCACAGCCGCCCAAGACAAATATTAAGACTATTCTTTCAAAATAATTCAAACACAGATAGAATGTCAGAATGATAACTTTCAGCGCTCAACATAACTGGATTTTCTGACAGATACCCTGATTTCTTGACTGTCAAGGAAAATTCCTGACAGGTGGCAACCCTACTATACTGGCAACCCTTGCTGATAACCTAACAAAGTTATCATGCAGCTGTGTCTTAGGCCCTGTTGCAAACCAGCTCCTTATTGTTTAGTGAGCACCTCTATTAGATTCCAACTGGAGCACTGCCTTGAAATCAGCAAGCTAAATAAAAAAGCCTTCAGATTTTTTTTTATATTTTGCCAGCTGGTCCTGCTCCGCACTGCTTTGATTCACTCTCCACCCTACCCCCAATTCCACCCCATAACATTACATGTGCACACTCACAGGCACTCCTACAAACATCTATCACCAAACATCATCCATTCAACAATAAAATAGATATCAGCACTTACTAATATATTATATTTAACTGGCCTATAAGCTACATCTCCCAATATCTTCCACCACTCAGCTGTATCTCCTACATTATGGCCCTCCATTTTATCCTCATTTCATTTCTAATCCCACTGTAAGATTTTACTACTTATTTCTACCACATACTTTGTTGTGCCTACTAATTTGAAACGTGTTGTACCCTGCAGTTCAATATCCCAGTCACTGTATAACTAAAATAACTGACTTGAAACTATTGCAGCACCTACAATTACAGAACAGTAAATAAAAAAAAAGCCAAACTGGCTTTTTGTCTACCCCTTTTCAATACCTGCTTAGTCAAAAAATAATTTTGTCTCTGCAGGGAAGTATAGCATAAGGACAGCTGGATATTGCAATCTGAATCTCACACCTGTGTCTCGACATTCCCTGAATGCCTGGTATACAATAAGTAATTATTCTCCACAAACCTCTGCTGTCTCCCACTTTTAGTATTTTGTCTTTCTGCCACAGTTTTGTCAGAATCAACTCCTTCTGCTGGTAGGATTGCATCTTTACTATTAAAGGTCTAGGTTGCTTTCTTATAGCTTGGTTTGGAACATACATACGATGTGCCCTTTCAACTAAAAACTCCTGCTGTGGAACACCAGTCCAGTTGCTTATTTGTGCTTTCATAAAATTAATGCAGTCTGTTCCAGCCTCTCTGGTATAGCTGAAAATCTCACGTTTTCCCTACATGCTCTGTCCTTTAATTCTATCATTTTTGAAACATCTCTTCCTGAACTGTCCCATATTCAGTCAGCCTTTTTTTTTCATTTCAACCTCTGATTTTATCAGCTTTATCATCTCAACTGAATATCTGTTCAAAGCTTCTTCCATTTTTTCCACACTTTGTTGTTTGTGTTGATATACTCCATCAATGCCTTGTTTATTTTAACCAGATCTGTATGCATATATATATATATATATATATATCTACAGAAAATACTACCCTCAGATTCATATCACTATTTCACTGCTAATTCTTCATACCCTGGGCTACTCCATCATTACACCCATCTGTCACCAAATAATTCAAAATCAGACATCTGAGCCATTGTTCCATCTCTTTAATATGAATATTCTTAGTGTTTCCAATAAAGTATGAGAACTACAAACATGCTGCTAACATAAACATAATTTATCCCATAACAAAACACATTAAAAATTAAGAATTTCTCCCACAAGCTGTATTACAACACATTTCTTGGCTTACTAGAAAGACTAAATAGGTAGTGCAGGGAAGAGATAAAGCATGGAAACAATTGTATGAATCTAAACTGAAAAGTCTTAACAGATGTCTAGATAGCTGAGTAGTTTGTCCATGAAACTTATCCAAACTGACAAAAAAATTCTTCAACTAACTCCAAAATAATAATTGTTTTAACCCAAAAGAATATTGGATAACTTTAAACAAACTCCTGAAACTTAGAAAAACTACACATGCAAATCCACTACCAAATGGAAAAAAATCAAAACACCACTAAATCCACTACCAAATGAAATAAACCAAAACACCACTCAGCAGTTCATCTCCCACTTCATCAATTTAACATCTGTAGTACTAAGGAATTTATCATGTGACCCGTTAGGTAACCCAAAGTTCATTCTGAGTAGTACATCAGCATTTTCTTCTCAGTCAGTCACAACTAAAGTAATAAATAAAATGCCATCTCAACTGAAGCCTACAAGTAGGCTACAACATTTGCAACTGACCAGCTTCCTGCTGAATACTTAAAATCGCTCACAGATAACATAGCTTACCTCATATCTGTACTAATCAACAGGCCCATATAAGAATCATAAGTGCCCAAAATGTGGAAAAATATGTATTATACCATTACATAAAGGAGGAAAATAAATGGAATTATCCAATGATCAACCACTAACCATACTCTTTCCCTTCTCAAAACTCCTTGTAATTGCATAGACTTCTGGGATCTCTGCTGTTGAATGCTGTCTTCCTTCATCCGGACTGCCTGCTGTTGTCTTCCTAATCCGGACTATCTCCCCAGCAGTCTGGATATCAGGAAACACCACAAGCTTGCATGCGTGAAGTTCTGGGACTCACGTTTGTGTTTACTGTTTTCTTTATTTTTACAGCTGGTTTTCTTTTCTTTTCTTCCTTTTTTACAGCTGGGTGCTGACAATACACTAGCCAAACATTGCAGTGACTTTCCAGATCACAAATTCAAGTTTAAAGTCATTGACCAAGTCCAGACAGATATAAGAGGTGGACCAGTGCCCTTATTACTTGAAAAAGAGCAGAACTGTTATGGCAACTTAAACTAAATGCCTGCCAATACCCAGGCTTGAATGAGTTCTGCTCTATCACAAGCATTTTAAAACTGAAAGCTTTTTTAGATTTGGTTCTAGTTTCTGACTTTATAAGTCTCTTGGTTTTTAAAACAATGTACTCTGTTTAAAATCAACAACTTGCTAATGAATAATGAATGTGTTTTAATGACCAAAGTAGTCACATGATGTATATTTAGACATTAGTTAAGCAAGGTTTTTTATCTGAAGAAGTTTTGCTATCTAGCTTCATGAAAAACACTTCATACTGATGTTTTGTGGAATAAAAGACTTGTTTTCTAGTTACTTGTGAATGTACGGCTCTCTTTTTTTGTTTTTACAGTCGTTTGTGTTTGTACAAGAACTTGGTTGAAGAGTTCACATCATCAGATTAGCAGGACTGGTTTCAGGAGGAAATTCATATATATATATATAAAAAAAACAGGAGGTGGAATAAATAACATGTGCATTATTTCCAGAAATGTGTATTTAACAATTTTCCTGCATCTAGACTTTGTTCATATCAACAATACTATTAAGATCAAAGACAGACAAGTGTATGGAATTTTTCCACAGAAAATATAAAGTGCATCTGAGGGACAGATTCATTGTTTCACTGTTATAAAAAAGAAGCCTCTGACTTTTTAAGCTTTGTGTACTTCTTTTAAGATGTATCACATCACTCAGGATGCCAATTAAGACAAATATTAAGACTTCTTCTTCTTTCGTTTTTTCCTGGTTAGGGGTCACCACAGCGGATCACCTGTCCACTCATGATTAGCAGTGGAGTTTTATGGTGTCGAGTTGCCAGCCTGGCGCCCAACCTTCCACAGAAGGCACACACATGCACACACTCATGCCAAGGGCCAATTTAGATTGTCCAATCCACCAACAGCATGTCTTTGGGATATGGGAGGAAACCCACGCGACCACAGGGAGGACATGCAGATGCCACACAGAAGGCACCCCAGCCAAGGATCGAACCAGAGAACCTCTTGCTATGAGGTGGCAATGCTAACCCCTGCACCGCCACAGCCGCCCAAGACAAATATTAAGACTATTCTTTCAAAATAATTCAAACACAGATAGAATGTCAGAATGATAACTTTCAGTGCCCAACATAACTGGATTTTCTGACAGATACCCTGATTTCCTGACTGTCAAAAAAAATTCCTGACAGGTGGCAACCCTACTATACTGGCAACCCTTGCTGATAACCTAACAAAGTTATCATGCAGCTGTGTCTTAGGCCCTGTTGCAAACCAGCTCCTTATTGTTTAGTGAGCACCCCTGTTGCAAACCAGCTCCTTATTGTTTAGTGAGCACCTCTATTAGATTCCAACTGGAGCACTGCCTTGAAATCAGCAAGCTAAATAAAAAAGCCTTCAGATTTTTTTTTATATTTTGCCAGCTGGTCCTGCTCCGCACTGCTTTGATTCACTCTCCACCCTACCCCCAATTCCACCCCATAACATTACATGTGCACACTCACAGGCACTCCTACAAACATCTATCACCAAACATCATCCATTCAACAATAAAATAGATATCAGCACTTACTAATATATTATATTTAACTGGCCTATAAGCTACATCTCCCAATATCTTCCACCACTCAGCTGTATCTCCTACATTATGGCCCTCCATTTTATCCTCATTTCATTTCTAATCCCACTGTAAGATTTTACCACTTATTTCTACCACATACTTTGTTGTGCCTACTAATTTGAAACATGTTGTACCCTGCAGTTCAATATCCCAGTCACTGTATAACTAAAATAACTGACTTGAAACTATTGCAGCACCTACAATTACAGAACAGTAAATAAAAAAAAGCCAAACTGACTTTTTGTCTACCCCTTTTCAATACCTGCTTAGTCAAAAAATAATTTTGTCCCTGCAGGGAAGTATAGCATAAGGACAGCTGGATATTGCAATCTGAATCTCACACCTGTGTCTCGACATTCCCTGAATGCCTGGTATACAATAAGTAATTATTCTCCACAAACCTCTGCTGTCTCCCACTTTTAGTATTTTGTCTTTCTGCCACAGTTTTGTCAGAATCAACTCCTTCTGCTGGTAGGATTGCATCTTTACTATTAAAGGTCTAGGTTGCTTTCTTATAGCTTGGTTTGGAACATACATACGATGTGCCCTTTCAACTAACAACTCCTGCTGTGGAACACCAGTCCAGTTGCTTATTTGTGCTTTCATAAAATTAATGCAGTCTGTTCCAGCCTCTCTGGTATAGCTGAAAATCTCAGGTTTTCCCTACATGCTCTGTCCTTTAATTCTATCATTTTTGAAACATCTCTTCCTGAACTGTCCCATATTCAGTCAGCCTTTTTTTTCATTTCAACCTCTGATTTTAACAGCTTTATCATCTCAACTGAATATCTGTTCAAAGCTTCTTCCATTTTTTCCATACTTTGTTGTTTGTGTTGATATACTCCATCAATGCCTTGTTTATTTTAACCAGATCTGTATGCATATATATATATATATATATATATATATATATATATATATCTACAGAAAATACTACCCTCAGATTCATATCACTATTTCACTGCTAATTCTTCAAACCCTGGGCTACTCCATCATTACACCCATCTGTCACCAAATAATTCAAAATCAGACATCTGAGCCATTGTTCCATCTCTTTAATATGAATATTCTTAGTGTTTCCAATAAAGTATGAGAACTACAAACATGCTGCTAACATAAACAGAATTTATCCCATAACAAAACACATTAAAAATTAAGAATTTCTCCCACAAGCTGTATTACAACACATTTCTTGGCTTACTAGAAAGACTAAATAGGTAGTGCAGGGAAGAGATAAAGCATGGAAACAATTGTATGAATCTAAACTGAAAAGTCTTAACAGATGTCTAGATAGCTGAGTAGTTTGTCCATGAAACTTATCCAAACTGACAAAAAAATTCTTCAACTAACTCCAAAATAATAATTGTTTTAACCCAAAAGAATATTGGACAACTTTAAACAAACTCCTGAAACTTAGAAAAACTACACATGCAAATCCACTACCAAATGGAAAAAAATCAAAACACCACTAAATCCACTACCAAATGAAATAAACCAAAACACCACTCAGCAGTTCATCTCCCACTTCATCAATTTAACATCTGTAGTACTAAGGAATTTATCATGTGACCCGTTAGGTACCCTAAAGTTCATTCTGAGTAGTACATCAGCATTTTCTTCTCAGTCAGTCACAACTAAAGTAATAAATAAAATGCCATCTCAACTGAAGCCTACAAGTAGGCTACAACATTTGCAACTGACCAGCTTCCTGCTGAATACTTAAAATCCCTCACAAATAACATAGCTTACCTCATATCTGTACTAATCAACAGGCCCATATAAGAATCATAAGTGCCCAAAATGTGGAAAAATATGTATTATACCATTACATAAAGGAGGAAAATAAATGGAATTATCCAATGATCAACCACTAACCATACTCTTTCCCTTCTCAAAACTCCTTGTAATTGCATAGACTTCTGGGATCTCTGCTGTTGAATGCTGTCTTCCTTCATCCGGACTGCCTGCTGTTGTCTTCCTAATCCTATCTCCCCAGCAGTATGGATATCAGGAAACACCACAAGCTTACATGCGTGAAGTTCTGGGACTCACATTTGTGTTTACTGTTTTCTTTATTTTTACAGCTGTTTTTCTTTTCTTTTCTTCCTTTTTTACAGCTGGGGGCTGACAATACACTAGCCAAACATTGCAGTGACTTTCCAGATCACAAATTCAAGTTTAAAGTCATTGACCAAGTCCAGACAGATATAAGAGGTGGACCAGTGCCCTTATTACTTGAAAAAGAGCAGAACTGTTATGGCAACTTAAACTAAATGCCTGCCAATACCCAGGCTTGAATGAGTTCTGCTCTATCACAAGCATTTTAAAACTGAAAGCTTTTTTAGATTTGGTTCTAGTTTCTGACTTTATAAGTCTCTTGGTTTTTAAAACAATGTACTCTGTTTAAAATCAACAACTTGCTAATGAATAATGAATGTGTTTTAATGACCAAAGTAGTCACATGATGTATATTTAGACATTAGTTAAGCAAGGTTTTTTATCTGAAGAAGTTTTGCTATCTAGCTTCATGAAAAACACTTCATACTGATGTTTTGTGGAATAAAAGACTTGTTTTCTAGTTACTTGTGAATGTACGGCTCTCTTTTTTTGTTTTTACAGTCGTTTGTATTTGTACAAGAACTTGGTTGAAGAGTTCACATCATCAGATTAGCAGGACTGGTTTCAGGAGGAAATTCATATATATATATATATATATATATATATATATATATATATATATATATATATATATAATATACATATATTATATATTATATAAATATAGATAGCTATATATATATATATATATATATATATATATATATATATAGTTCCCCTTCAAAAGATCTAAAACTCATAACATCTAAAATCAAAACATCGAGACCATAACATCTAAAATCCATAACATCTAAACTCATAATATCAAATTTCATAACATCTAAAATGTATGATATGTAATAGTATATCATCAAAAGTGTAAATGTTCTAGTTTAATTTGTTAATCTTGATATCACTATGAGATTTTGTAGTTTTTATTTCTATAGTTATTATCTCTATAGTGTAGGAATTTACACTGTTTATATAGTGTTTATTTTGCCACTCCGTATGTGTTTTTTAGGCCATACAGGTAAGTGATATAGACATTATATGTACATTCTTTATGGTCATTGTGATACAGTTGGGTTAGGATATTAACTTTTTCCCACTGTAGTGCGATCTCGGAGTTGGTATATTTAATTTTGCAGTAGGTGTGGAGGGCAGAGCCCCTCACATGGGGGCTGCAGGGGGCTTGCCCCCTGCAGAAACGTAGTAAAAAGTGTGTTTGATAATTTGGAGGTGTTATATGTGGAGGGGATGTTATTTTCATGTGATTTGTAGTGTTAGATGTTGTGATGCACATTTTAGATGTTATGAAATTCGATGTTATGGATTTTAGATGTTTTGAAGGGGAACCATATATATATATATATATATATATATATATATATATATATATATATATATATACAGTGATAAGTCTAATTACCTCACTTGACACAGCTGACATGTTTAAAGACAACATATAGAAATGCTCAAGAGTAGATTTGATCCCTTTAGGTTCAGTGATGTTTTTACAAGCAAGTATGATTGTGTTATGTCTAAAACAACTCTGCATAACTAAGACTTCAGTTATGTGAACTGATAGTTCTTGCAGTCATGTGCGTGGTCTCTTCTGTCATGTGAACTGATGCTGGAATCTCTTGTGAATTTCACACATTAAGTCTTCAAATAAGTAGATGATTCTAATTAATTTTAGTCTGAGTAGGTACTGTCCATTCAGAATGAATGGCTATATAATCATTTTTTGGAACAACCCCCCTTACCCAAACATAAATCATTTAAGAATTCATTACTTCCTTGGAAGTGACTGTATTCTGAGGCCTGATATTTAGCTCTTTACTTCTTTTCAAGAAGCTTGTGATGTCTTTGTAATACCTCTTTGAACAGACTTAAAAATAGACTTCTTGGGTTTGTAACTTGTCCAGGGTATGACCCTTAAGAGTATTAAATCCCACTGCACTGCATACCCTGTCATTGTATGTCTTATGAGTAATATTTTCAGAACCTTTTCATATAGATTTTCTTTGTGTATGGCGTAATGACTTTTTGAAAAAGAAAATCAATTTCTCCTTTCTTTGTAAAAAAGTAATAAAAACGACTTCAGTTTTGTTTTAAATTTCACTTTCTTTTTGGTACTCATTGCAACAAAATACTTTAGCCATGTAATCAGTTCAGGGCACTGATCAGTACTATCTGACATTTATTTTTTAAAAGCTAACAGAGTATCACGGTTTAAGTTCTTGAAGAAACATCAGCATCTCTAAACGTTCCTGATACTACCCTGCTGTCTGTAATTATCTGTGTGCTGCTGTGTGCTTTGCCAGTTGTTAAAAGAGCTTTGAAGATGGCATAGCTAAGCATAATTGAAATTATATTACGTTTATAACTTATGCAGGAAACAGTTACTCATATCTAAAAAGCTAGGAATTAAAGCGCAACCAGTTTAGCCAACATTTCAGTTTAAAAGAGTTATCAATGCTTTAGCAATGAGTATGCTCAAGCTAAGTTTGCATTTTCATTTCTGCAACTTCAGGAGAGAGGCAGAGAGCTCATTGGCGTGTGACGGACATAAAGTGTTTGAGGTTATTGAGACATTAATGCACTCTGCACATTCCTCATTTATAATTTCCTTCCAAGGGTAAAAGGTGCAGAGAAATCAAGAGTAAAAAAAATGTAAACCGTTGAACAATGAAGCAGAATGTGTATTATTGTGTATACAGTCCATAATCCATCAGTCAGTGAAAACTTCAGATGTTATCTTTAATTATGTCAGGCTTTCTTGGGGATTTCAGATTTGAAGGAAATTTCTAATGCATCCAGTGGTGGACACTAGCATAGTTATCTTACATAGTGTTTATGCTTAAAACATTTTCTTATTGCTTCCTGGAATAAAAAAATAAATAAAATGTCACTGGGGATAAGAAAACTGTAGGACATTGTTCATATGGATAAAATACTGCAGTCATGATTCACTAGTCAGAGGAAATATGCAATCCCCCTTAGCACAGCTAAAATAGTTAGGGGATGCATTCTTTATATTATCCTCTTGAGCAACTGGTATCAGAGTTACAATGCAAGTTACTCTTGTATGTACATTTTTGCCATGCATGCCTTAGCATATATGTATATAATCTGATCACATCATAGGACAGAAATGTCCATGGTTATACATGCATATGTATTTATGCATGTACATAAGGCATGTGGAAAGAGAGCATATGGTAATAGTAATCCTGTGCCAAAGTTTACAGCCACAGCACAGTCCTAAAGACAGCCTAAGAATTATCCTTACTATATTTGTAAATATAACTGGAGCTGTTTTCTGAATCCCAGCTATAACCCAAAGTTAGCATCAGGCAAACTAAGCATTTGAGTTTGTGGTAAAGGGAATATTTTTTTATTTCATATTATCTTTAGGGTTTCTTAATTTAATTAGTTTGTTAGCAAAGTAAATTAATTTTGTTCTCACATCCTTTAAAGCCATGACCTAGGCTACAAGTACAAGGGTAAATATGGTAGTCAAAGAACCCAGCATATTTTGGGGATAGAAGAGGAAACCCACAAAATCATCATGAGAACAAAAAAGTCCACATACAAAGTCACTGACAGGATTAAGACTTGGGCCCTGCTGCAGTTATGCAGACATCTTAGCCATTGAGCTGAGATGCTGTCCTAAGAGTTGCATCAGGCTTAATGCTTCTTCCTGTTCTAAAAGTGAAAACACTCTATTTAGAAAGAGGATTCCATACTGCACAAATGTATGCAACAGAGGGTTTAGTCTGTCCTTTTTATATCCCAAGATTTGGGGCTTTTTAACCAAGTTTGTTTATGTAAGTAAACATTAAATCATGGATTTGCAGAATAAAAGCTTCACTTGTCCCACTCAACTCATTGGGGGTGAGTGAGTAGAAAGCTTTAATTTAGACACCAGAATGGTTGAATTTAGAGTTATATTTATTGCTAGGCCAACATTAGTTTTAAATTAATTCTCTGAGCATGCAAACTTTAAGTTAGATTACTGCTTATTATTAGTATTGTATGCCATATAATGAAGTTAGATTCGCAGTCTTCAGGGCAGACCCTACAGATACACCAGTGCAATTCTAGCTCCAGTGAAATCCTTTGATTGAAGAGCTCCCTCTTGGGTAGGATTTCACAATCTGCTTCCAGATCTTTGATACCACATTGATCTTCTCCTCTAACCTGCTACAGAATAGAACAGATGAGATCATTGTGAAGTCAAAGACGGCAACATACATAAAAATAAGTAAAATAAATTATGATGCGTACCTACTGATGCTCCATTTAGCATGGCTGCTGTCTTCAGAACTGAGAGGTACAAATGTATGTGTGCATATACTAAGTTTGATGTTGCCATACATTGCATTATTCCTTGTGGTCCAGTGTACAGTAATGCTGGAGTTAGTATATATAAATAGCAGGGATGTGGGGCCCAGCCCTCCACATAAGTGCTTGTAGAGGGTTGAATCAGCCCCCCACCCCCCATGATGCATCTTAAAGTTATAATAATGCATATAAATGTTTTGTTTTTTTTCTTTTTTTATAACTGCAGTTTATATTTCATTGCTGGGACTCATAGTATCAATTCTGCTACTTTTAATATGGAGACTTATATGATTATTCAGCAGGACCTGGCAGAATTTGTCTGTTTGGTGCACAATAATTCATCTTTTGAGTTGACCAGTGGATTGGATGACAGTATTTATCCTAGTGCGTAACATGGAGAAAGAAAGTTGGAAAGGAGTACAAGAGTGGATTATAGTGACTGCCAGGGTTGAGGAGAAGAGGAGGGAGGAGCTGGATTTCATCATTCACCTAGAGGAAAATAAATTGGATGGGAATGATGTCAGAATGATTTAGAAACCTTGTACTTAATTCAGGAGAAACTGAACACTAGCAACACACACACAGCAAACTGCTTTGAGGTGCTTTCTATGTGGTGAAGCTATGGTAGGCTGTTTGATGTTATTTTACATCATAAATCTGATTCTATTCTAAACAGTGTGTTTTTTTCTTTAACGGTTCATTCTAATTCAGTTTGAGTATACTTACATACATTTAATGAAAGAAACTGATGAAATTA
This sequence comes from Protopterus annectens, assembly GCF_019279795.1. Lineage (NCBI taxonomy): Eukaryota > Metazoa > Chordata > Ceratodontiformes > Protopteridae > Protopterus > Protopterus annectens. Next base: position 659,933,026 of record NC_056726.1, on the reverse strand, counting down.
AAAAAATAATGAACAAAACAAACACTCAGATAGTCAATGCTGTGAACTGTAAGCCATTGGAATATGTCGGCATTCTCAAAGCCCTAGAATTACGACAAAATGACATCCCAAATAAAGAAATAAAAGGGGCATGAAGTCTTTAACTTGAAGCCTGATGTCAGTTTTATCATATAGCTGTGTCTTTAAGTATCATAACTCATGAAGAGGGCAATCCTGTGTATACAGTGTCTTAAAGAGAGAAATCATCTATAAAATGTAGGCAATGTTCCCATTTGTTTCTAGGGAGCATTTGTTTGTACGGCCAGCAGTGCTCCTACACAGGAAGCACTAGAGTACTTATTTATAGAGTTCACATTAGGACAGGAAAAAAAAATGTCATTTGTAGTGCCTGTATTACTTTAAAATTTACAACTGAATACAGAGGGGGTAAGAACCCCCTTGGACCTAGATGCACCATGTGAAAAGATTTCCTAACCACTGTTGCATGTTGCAATATGATTGTCAAAGCAAGGGAATTATCTATCCATGTTGCAAGGTCTCTTATCATACTTTTATTTTGAAGCATAGTGTTGTCTATATTATAAAATGTATGAATGGAATGTTTACCAAATATGACAATATTACACGTTTTAGCATTTTGTTTTAACCTATTTTTGAGCACCAGTTATTGACATGTTTGAATTCCATTTGGAGCTTCTGTGTGTAACAGAGGGGGGCATGAGGATAACACTAAAGTTACATGTATGTAATTATGATGATTTTTTGTGTCTAAAATGAATATATTCTAATTGTCTGTAATATGTTGTTGGAGCTTTTCTCCCTGGGCCTTCACTGAAAATGGGCTCTTCTTGGTCCAGTGGACATCCCCAGTCATCAAACTGAAATAAATAAATAAATAATAAATAATTAAATACATAAATAATACAGTCATCTGAGAGCTTGCAAACTTGATTAGCCATTAATCTCTACTTGTAATTTGAAGGTCTGCAAAGTAGATGCTAATAGTAGGGTTTCTAGCATGGAGCCATGAGAAACACAACTGATCATATCCGTGTTTACTGAAGATGCACTGGTCAATGTTAATGCAGGAGCTCTATCCCGCAACCAATTTACTATCCACCTAACTATATAGGGATCAATTTTGGAGCTCACTGATTTTGTATATTATGTTGGCATGCAATATGGTGACAAATCCAAGTCAAAGTATACTATGTAGACAGCCTGTCCACTGTTCATGGCTAGTGTAACACTCTCAAAGAAGTTGACAATATTCTGTAAACAGGATGTAGCCTTAACAAAGTTGAACTGGTGGGGATTAAGTTCTATAAGATTTTTGATATGATTAATTAGGTCAGTTATGATGTGTTCCATGACTTTGTAGATGAAACTGCTCAGGCAAATAGGTCTGTCGTTTTTGGTGGGGTCATCTTTCTGAAGTGGCATTGCAACAGCTGTACACCACACTTCAGAGAAAAAAACAGTAGTTCAGCTCAAGTAGGAGTTAGCACACTATGGCATGTTTTATACTGTTTATCAAGCAACCAGATATATTATTAGGCCTTATGGATGATGTTTTCATTTTGAATAGTATCTTTGTCAAGTACTCTTTGATTATGATGAGAGATTGAGATCATGTGAGCTTTATATAGTTGACCTGGGGGTGAAAGTTGCAGTGAATGTGTTTGTTGGTTTGTTGGCTGTCTGTACCAGAATCAAGTAGATAGTGCTGTTTTGAATAATTGTGAGCAGTGTTAGAGATTATTCCTGTTTCCAGCTTTTTTAATTTCTCCAAGTCTTTGGGATTTCTAATACCATGACGGGAATGAATCAGCATGGTAGGTCACTGCTGCCCAGAAATCATTTGTTGCCAGAAGGTAAGTATGTGCTGCACAAAATAGAAGGGCACTAAATAACCACTGGCCTGTCAGGAAAAACGTATTGACAAAGTGCAGTGATTTAAAACAGAAAACTGATAACTTTGTTCCCATGCAAACAGCATTAATGGGTGCTTTACTACTGTCTACTGATTATTAGGAAAATGTGTTTGAAGAACTTAGGTGTTCTCCATTTGTTAAGTCACACTTTGAACCAGACAGCTATGCATCTGGAAAATAAGGGAAAAAAGTCTTAAACATCACCACCATAAATTTTAAACCACTTTTATTGCTGAGGGTTTTAGTGAAAGTATGCAGAGCAAGGCAGGCCAGCCTTCATGCCATTCTGTGCTGGCTGCATTAGGTCATTTTGAAGCATTGGCTAGATGATTGATATGCTCCAAAACTGTTTGCCTCATTTCTTCTCCCAGAAAACAGTGCCTTGCATTCCTGTGGAAGGTGAGAAGGGTGGTATCCTGGCAAAGTGCTCAAACCACCTCAGTGATACATCTCAACAAGGAGGACCACCTGAGATCCTTGAAGACTGCAGACTGCTTACTCTGTCATGGGGAAATAGCCCAGCAACATGGCAGATGAACATCCTTTTTACTGCATATATTTAACCTACTCAAGCAAGGTTGCAGACACAGACAGTTGAAGGGAGAGCCTAATCTTTTAATTTATATCTCAGTCTCCCCCCACAGTTCTGTACAACCACTACTGTTGTTGTTGTGTCTTTCGGCTTTTCCCGGTTAGGGGTCGCCACAGCGGAACTCCGGTCCGCTAATGATTGGCAGTAGATTTTTACGTGCCGAGTTGCCAGACCTGACGCACAACCTTCAACGAAGGTATGCCCATTCACGCATGTCTCCACACAGAAGACGCTCTAGCTGAGAATCGAACAGGATAACGTCTTACTGTGAGGCGACAACGCTACCGTAGCACCACCACCGCAGTGTACAACCATTACTGTACTATCACTAATTCACCAGTCTGATGTACAGTCCCCTGAACCCTTGTGACTTCACTTATGAACAAAACCCAGTAGCTATAAACTTCAACAACCCTTAGTGGCTGCTCCTCCCTCATATGGGTAGAGCATTAGAGTCTTGCCCAGAACATAACCATGTCATTGGATTTGGAGATTATAACTTCATAGAAGGTTACGAGGCTAATGGCCCTAGACCCCTTACAAGCCTAGCCATATTTATCCCAAGTTGTCTTAATTGTCAGTGGTTAGGTGAGTGGAATTCGCATAGGGAAGTGTCTATGTTAGTTAATAACAACTTCCTCTGTCCAGAAGGCATATGGGTGCCAACCCAGGACTGAATCTGCAACCAACCATCCATTGATCTAGGCTGCGTTTGAAGAGGGTCAGGGACGGGCTTTGTTTTATGTGAACTGAAAGCTTGTTCCAGTGAAGTAGCAGTCTCTGGGTGATGCATCTATCTCTCCAGTATGACTTGTTCATGTCAGAGGCTAGGTTAAGATTCCTGGAGTGACTGACCCTCATGCAGTTTGATTTACAAATGTGTAGCATTTCCATCAGGGCCAGGTAAGAGACTGCCCTGTAAGTCAGGCACAGGTCATCCCTTAGCAACCTGTAGGAGACAGAATACAGTGACAGGGCTTTCAATCTTTCCATGTATGACCTGTTTTGTGTAACCTGTAATTTCTTGGTGAGAAACCACTGTGGTCTCTCCAATTGTTGCAGTTGTCTGGTGAGGTACATGCAAAAGCGAGCATTGCATTCAATTGTTAGTCTGATGAGGGATGGGTATAATGGATCATGCTGGATTCAGGCTTGGATCTCCCAGTATTCCTCCCACCTACTTGTACTATCTGAAACCTGGCGGAAACCCCATATTCCCAACTCAGAAATCCTGCCCCCTGCATACAACACCTATCGTCTAGACAGGACCACTAAAAAGGTGGAGGTGTAGCAATTATTTACTCATAACAACTCTCTCTTTCCCCCATTTCTGTCAACCTACCTGATTTTCACTCAGCAGAAATACTAATACTAAATTACCACCTTAACAATTACAAAAAACTTGCCATTGCTGCCATCTGTATTCGTCTTGGAAAGAACATCCAAATTCTCGAAAATATACTTTCCTAGGTTTCTCAAAATCTACCCTATGAAACTAAACTGCTAGGAGATGTGAATATTGATTGGAAAGCCCTCAAGTCCCCTTCACCTGTCCAAAGCATTAATCTTTTTGGCTTCACCCAACTTATCTCCACCCCTACAAGACTCACCAAACACTCCAATCAAGGCACAACAATTGACTGGATCCTCTGTAACAGCCCCCAACATTACCACAACACTACCTGATGCACTAAGTGATACCCATCAGCATAAAGAGATACCCACCCCAACAACGGAAATCACATCTGTACAAATTCTGCCATAAACTCAGACTTCAACCCCTCATCTCTCAATGACAGTCTGTCCACCATAAACTGGTCCATCCTGCACTCTCTTCCTCTTGAAGAACCTGTACGCGAATTTAACCGCATCTTCCTAAACACTCTTGACTTATTAGCCCCCCCCCCATGAAAAATAAGAATAAAATCAAACTATACCCCCTGGCTCAGTAAAGACACTTGGCAAACTAATGCAAAAAAGAGACAATGCGTGGAAAACTTGTCTAAAAAGTAAACCTCCTACCCACCTACAACTATTTAAAGAACTTAGGAACCAGAATAAGAAAGTCCTTCTTCGCTAAGACACAAACCACCACTCAATCAAAACTTAAAAACTTCTGGAAAAGTATTAACTCTATCCTCCACCCTGGTAAACCACAAACTCCCAATCCCTGCCCTAACCTTCCTGACAATGAGACAACCTCTCTCCTCAACCAGTTTTTCATAGACTCTATCAGCAAATTGACTAACACAGGCCATAATCCCCCCAAGAAATCACCCCATGAACTAATACCCCATTCTATAAACAACAACACTGGTTTCTCTCTTAACCCTATCTCTACGTCCTACATAAAATCTCTACTTCTCAAACTTAAACCATGTTCTCCCTCTGCTGACAAGCTCCTCCCTCACTTCCTCAAGCTTGCTGCAAAATCTATCGTCTGTCCGGTCTCTATTCTTATTAATCAATCTGTTAAAGAAGCCTTTGTACCCAAAATCTGGAAATCCTTCTACATTATCCCCCTTCACAAAGGAGGCAACTCCAATGACCCCTCCAATTATAGACCAATTGCCGTACTCTCTCCAGTATCCAAGTTACTAGAAAAATGTATTCACAACCAAATACTTAACTTCCTCCTCCAAACAACTTCCTGTCCCATACCCAGTATGGCTTCCAACCTCATCACAGCACCTCTACAGCCCTTCTGTCCTTCACCTACACCATTGCTGAAGAATGGAACAGCAATAACTTAGTCTCGTGACTGTTCCTGGACTTATCAAAGGCATTTGATATGGTATCACATCCCAAACTTCTGACTAAATTGACTAACCTTAATCTATCCAGTACATTTCTCTCATGGTTCTCCAGTTACTTCACAGACAGGCTTCAGTCAGTAAAATGGCAATCCTCTTGCTCTTCTTTCTTATGTATACATACTGGTGTACCACAGGGTTCCATTCTTGGACCCCTTTTCTTCAACATCTTTATTAATGACCTCCACTGCTCTACCTCCCTCTCTAGCCTCATACAGTGTGCTGTCGACTCCACCCTGACATCCTGAAACTCAGTATCACTTCTTCAGACACACACTCAACAATCCTTCCATCTTGTTGAAAACTGGCTAAAAATAATCAGCTTATCCTAAACCCCCAAAAAACAAAGCTACTTCTCTTTCTCCCTAAAAACAATGAACACCTCAAGGCTACCTTCATCTCTTCACAAAATAACACCATAATCAATGTAGACACTCACACTAAATTACTAGGAAAGACTATTGGTGACCAACTAAAATATGACTTGCACATTTACCAAGCAATAAAAAAAACTAACCAAAAACTTTGTATGCTATACTGCAACAATAAATTCCTCTTTGTGGATTCTAGTCATACCCTGACCCAAGCTTACCTCCTTCCTAGCCTCCTCTATGGTTCACCACTCCTCATCAATATTCAGTTCTGTCTACTCTCCAAACTAGAACAGACCTACAATAAAATTGCCAAATTTCCAGCCAACCTTCCTAACCCAACCCACCACTGTTTTAACCCTCTGCAAGCTACAATGGCTTGTATTCTCCCATCACATAAAACTGTCCCAACCACATCTAAAAATAAATAAATTATAACATCCTTAGATCTAGATGTGATGCCTTTAATTATAACATGTGCCACATAGAAGGATTTCCTTACTACTGTGGATACTTGGTAGTACCCAGATCGTGTACCACTGGGTCTACACTTAGGATGGTGCTGTCTATAAGGTAATTAGCAGGGATGTCAGCTTTCCCAAAGGGAATAATAATGCATTTTTTGCATTTAGCTTTAATCCATGGCTTTGGCACCAATCATTTGTCTGCATTTGCAGGATATTAACATCATTGGGGAACTCAATTATTGCTCCCAGTTTGCAATTGTCAGCAAACGTGGTCAGCCACAGGCCTTCCAAGTTTGCCTGGACTTCTGAGAAATAAATTCTAAACAGTAAGTGGCCCAGCAAAAAAAACCTGTAGTTACACCACTGATGACTGGTCTTTTGCCAGAGCTGAAGTTACCCACTTTTCCAGTATGTGTCCTGTCGGTGAGCCAGTTGGCAACTCACCTGGTAGTGTAGGGGTTAATTCTCAATTGGGAGAGTTTCTCTATAATACGTGAGTGGGGGACTGTGTCAAATGCCTTCCCTTGTCCAGGGCCTTACTGACTGTCTTGAAGATGTCAACCATGTTTAATAGGCATGATCTACCTTTAATGAATCCTAATTGGGCTGGGTCCTGGGTTTAGAGATTAGCTATGTCCTTGTTAATAAAGTCCATAATGATTCTTTCCATGATCTTGCAGATGAGGTAAGTCAAGCTTATGAGCTTAGAATTCCCAATGTCGGTTAATGGTCCCCCTTTGTGCAGAGGAATTACTGTTGCTGTCCTCCATTCTGCTAGAATGTAGCCAGTTCACAGGCTGTGGTTAAACAAGATCCATGTGGGTCTGCTAGGTCATGTTTTAAGCTGTTTAAAAGGCAACCTGGGATGTTGTCTGGTCCTAGTGATGCTGTGTTTTTTACCTTAGAGATCGCCAAGATGAGCTGCTCTCTTGAGATAATAGGCAAGGAATGTTGGCAGGTATACTTTGTGTACTTTGGGAGAAGGACTGGAAGGGACAGAGAGGGGAAGTTTGCTCCAAATCTGTCAGCTAGCAGGTTGGCTATTACCTCCGATTGAGTATGGGTGGTGCAATCCACAACCAGTTCAGCTCGGAGCTGGGTATTCCCTTAAACAATGCCTTGTGATTATCCTTAGCTAGGGAGGCTATTTATGCATCATAATTAGCTTTGGAGGACTTAAAAAAATTTCTAATTTATTTGTTTAAGCTAGAGAGGGATTTCTTCATCTGCTGAGCCAGTTCCCTTTTGTTCCTGGACATTAGTTTCTTTTTCTTGTTGTATAGCCTGTTTATACTGGGGGCACACCAGGGTAGCTTGTTTTTTCAGCAAGACCTGGTTTTAACTCAGTCAGGTTCAGTTGATTCTATACAATTGCTTAAATGGTTATAGAGGGCATTGGTGTTCACCTGTGCATAGGAGTCCATGTTATCTGTATGCAAGGGGACGTTGAAACTTCTTATACCATCACTTAGTAGGAGATAATTTGTCTTCGAAAAATTCTTAAAGTGCTTTTGAGCTTGGTGGGGTATCCAGTCTTAAAATTACATTGAATGAGACTGACTTATGGACTGATCTTACCAGGGAGGACATCACCGGGGGAGGGGTGTAATGTTCTCCCATGTTAGTTAGTACTGTGTCCAAGACGTTTGAACCTCTTGTGGGTGTGCTGACTAGCTATTCCAGAGCATTTGCACTGACAAAGTCTAAGAACCTCTGAGATAGCATGCTCGTGGTAAAGTATGTTTCAAAGTTGATGGTAAGATAATTAAAATCATCCAAAACTCCCTCTCCACATCAAGCAGAGTACTTCTTTACCCCTTTATAAGCGCAACCTGGATAACTGGATGGGAAACAGAAAATATACCCCTGGGATTCCACCCATGTCCCTGCTGGACAGGGGCATTGGGTGCTGATTTGTCTAAACATGGGCTAAACTCTTGGCTAGGCTTATAAGGGCCTCAGGGCCAATTGCCTAGTAACCTCCTATGAGTAAGGTGTTTGGCTGTATGGCATGTGACTCCAGTAAGTCCAGGTATGCACTATGCAATATGCTTTTCCTTTTTCATGGTGGGGGACCTATAGCTAGCTATGATGTGATAGGGGGCTTTGCCTATTGTTAACTGGACATGGAGTAGCTCAAAAGAGTAATACTGTTAGTCTTGAGGTGTACTTATCCTTAATGAAGATGGATACACCTTCTTCTTTGGTTCTTTCATGCTCAATTTGTAGTCTGAATGTATGGAAAGCACTGTAGCCCTGCACAGCAAGGATGCTTCCCCACCTTTGAACCATGTCTCAGTGACTGCACAGATGTCAGCATCTTCCAAAGTGAGAAGTGCTTCCAGGGAGTGCAGTTTCTTGTTTAGACTCCTAGCATTAAGCAGCATAACCTTGAGTTTATCTAGAGAGGATTTTATGTTGGAACGTTGATTATTTTGACACTGCCTAAAAAGGTACAATAAGGGTGGCTATAGCCTTTGCCAGTATCCGAAAGCCTAGAGAAGATAGGTGCAGACCATTTCTGTTAAAGCAGTGTGGCCTGTGGACCATGTCTTCCCAGGCTGACGGATATTGGATCCCCTTGGACTGACACCAGACGCTAAGCCAATTGTTAAAATCAATCATTTTTTGTTTATACTGTGGGAGTTTCCCCCCAGATACTGTATGCAATGCATCACGATCACTTGCGGCAAACACAAAAGCATTATCTTATCACAACAGAGATACAATTCTCACATGCTGGCTGGACCTTGATATACTGTCAATAGAATCACAAGCAAGACCCAAACAAGAGGTACCCTTGGCACACCGACTTTTACCACCTTTAATGTATTGAGGTCCTGTCCTTCCACCTGTCTGAAATTTGCTGTTACAAACTTATTTCCACCTAATGATCACAACTAACTCAATATTCACATATGATTTCAGTACAGAAATATGATCTATTAAAGGCTTCCTATTGAAATGTCAACATTCTGAATGCCAAATTCTGACAATCCAAAAAAGATTGAAACTACTGGAGAAGAATCTTGAACATTGTTGTTCTCCTTTAAACTTATTTTTTTCAGGGGTGTAAGCCCCCTGCACCTCACCCCCTGAGATTATATATACCAATTCTGAAATGGCTACACCATGGAGAAAAGGGAATACTCCGAGAAATGGCTATCTCGCACTTAGTATATGTAAATCCATTATTTCAGCCATTCAGTCTCTGTATTTTGGGACTTCCTCTAGCGGGTCCCAACATTTACAGTGGTTATCTCTATTAAACCTTAGTTAATCCTAAAGTTTCTCTTCCTACTATGTAGATAGGTATTACAGTCTTGTAGTCATGGCAACATGTTTGATGTGTGTTCTTCCATTATTCTGTATGTTCTTACCCTGTGTTACTCTTCCACTTTGTCAGTCATTGTACTGTGATATTATTATATTATTTGTTGTAAGTACACTTATCTAATGTAACTAAATAAAAAAGATTATTGCTTTCTCTTTTTTATTATAACTACTACTTGAAGATTTTTACCCAAGGCTTTTGCTGAATTTTTTTTTTTCTTTTTTGCCCAGTCAGACTTTCTTAGTAAACAAATGCAAATAAATCAATGAATAATAAATAAAATAATTAAAGCTAGGAATGTAGACACAACTCCTGCTCCTCTAATATTGCGGCTGAATGGCACATGGCAGCAGCAGCTGTGGGACCTTATACTTACATCACTTTCCACAGGATATTATGTGGCACGCAGTGATAGGTCTTCTCCAAATCCATAAACCATTTAGTCACTATAGGCAAGTTCCCATGTTCCTTACCATCTATTGGCAAAGAAAAAGAGATGGTGTACTCAGTGTCTTGGAGAAAACATATGTGTATGTATCCTCGAAAAAAAAAAAAAAAAAAAAAAAAAAATATATATATATATATATATATATATATATATATATATATATGTTTTAGATTTACTTTCCTTAAGCCCTATGGAATTTGTACAGCCCTAATGAATATTTTTGATTACATTAAATTTGTCTTACAGAAATGAGTCAAGAATTTGCATCGTTGTGTGGCAGTTTAATGCAGACTAAGGTCAGGAGCTGCTAATGAGCTTTATTCTGTAGCCCTGGCTTTGGGTCCAATAGTCATATACATATACACGCACACACACATACATAAGCACAAACGTGTGTGCGTGTGTGAGTGTACTTTTAGCAAGGGATGCGATCTTAAATAGCGACAACCTCTGAGGCATTTCATGCCATCTTTCGTTTGGTTCTTAAATACTCTGTAATGCATAGTATGCGGAATAATAAGAGTAGTTTATTGATTACAGTTGCAGTCTCTTCTACTCATTAAACCATTTGACAGCAGAAGCTAATACATACAGTATTTACTTATACTGCTTTTGTCACTTAGATTTTGATCCAGTGGAATTGTTTAAGTGCATTTATGAGCCTTGTATTATGTGAATCCAATGAAAAGCGTGTGCAGTAACAAGATGAACTGTGCTACGATATGTGATATTATTTTGTACCTTAAAATAAAACCACAGAACAAATCTCTCCCTTCTCCACAGAAGACTGACATAACACTGCAGTGCAGTTTGACAACAGTTTTACTAACTGTTATATTGACAAAACCATCAAACTATTTTATTATAGTCCACTGTACAGCTTGTTTATTAACAATCAGAAGCCTGTCTCTAATCCAACACATACAGCATTTCCTTCCCGCATAACTTTTTATACAACAGATTCGTTCATGTAATATGGGCAACCACTGATTTTTTTTTATAAACTTATCATTTTGGTTTATCTACCTGTCCACCAATTGAGCCTATCACCTGTTCGTTTGGATCACCTCAGCTCAGCATACTTTCATTAATTCCTTATTACAAAATCATATTAATTTAATCATCCAAATTCATAATTAATCTTTCCATAAACATACTGGGAAAACATAGCAGCCCTTCCAGATGTAGTTAGGTTTGATGTCTGTCATCAGTCCATCAGACTGGATACCCTCCATCACCCTAGGAATCTGTCCAAGTACATAAAAGTAATATTTACTATTCAGAATTAGAAGGCACAAGCCCTCCCCCAGAGCACCATAACAGACTCTACATTACCTGCCATTTCTCCTGACCTTCAGCTTTACTTACTCCTCCTTCTCCCTACTTTCTCTGTTTTAATCAATCTACTGAAAATCTTCATGACATCATATACTGCAATCCAAAGCCTTATCTAGGACTGCTCCCTGTACTACTAATGGACAGAGGCAGCTTCCACATGCTTTATCCCATGCATGAATCCCCTCACATTATCTGTGTTATGATACCACTTACTTTCATTAGGGGTAATATGGAATTATTGACCATAGGATGGGGAAGGTCAATCTATAACGAAATGGGATAGGTTATTTCCAGCCCAAAAAGGGAAACTGGCTAGGCTTAAAATGTCCCACAATGGCAGCTAGTGTAGTAAACTGTGAACATATGAACCTATACATTCCATCTTATTTGCATTAAAAATACTGATCCCAAGAATATTGTCAATATCCTGGCACATCGATTTAGTGCCAACTTCACCCACTCTCACCCCCTAAAGGGCCCATCTCAATACCAAAAGATTGCCAAATTCCGGTAATCATGGCCACACAGGTAGAAACTGCACTCTCCAAAGCTAAGAATACAGTGTACTGCCACCAATGTGATAATTCACGGGTACATGTTTTTTCCCAAAAGGGATAACTATACATTTCTTGGCACTGAGCTTGAGCCCTTGGCTCTGGCACCAAGCATCTGTTTCTGTAAGGCCCTTTTGTAGAGTATCCACATCATTTTGGGATTCAGTAATGGTCCCAGTTTGCAGTCATCTGCGAACTTTGTTAGCCAGAGTCCCTTAATGTCGGCCTTTACTTCAGAGAAGTAGATGCCAAACAAGAGAGGTCCCACGACTGAACCCTGAGGTACTCCACTTGTCTGGAGCTGGATTTGGAGTCAGCTACTTTTACAATGTGGGTTCTGTCAGTAAGCCAGTTGTCAACCCATTGAGTGACATAGGGATTAATGCCCAGCTTAGTAAGTTTATCTATGATTCCAGAGTGGTGGATGGTGTCAAAGGCCTTGGCGAGGTCCAGATAGGCTGTGTAGACTGCCTTACCCTCGTCCACGGCTCTGGAGACTGATTCGAAGAAGTCAGTAAGGTTCAGGAGATAAGATCAGCCCTTCACGAACCCAAACTAGGTGGAGTCCAGTGTTTTAAGGTTGCCAATGTCTTTGTTTCTAAGTTCCATGATAATACGTTCCATGGCCTTGCAGATCAGGCTCATCAGACTGATGGGGCGGTAGTTCCTGGGATCAAAGGTGGATCCCCCTTGTGGAGTGTGATAACTGTAGCTGTGTGCCACTGAGTGGGCACAAAGCCTGAGGTGAGGGTATGATTAAACATGACAGTTATGTGAGGTGCCAGTTCATTTTGTAGTTCATGTAGTACACAGCCCGGGATGTCATCTGGTCCCATGGATGCTGTATTCTTAGCTTTGGAGAGTGCGTTTTTTACCTGTGTGGCCGTTATTACCAGAATTTGACAATCTTCCAGTATTGAGATGGGTCATTTAGGGGGTGAGAGGGGGTGAAGTTGGCACTGAATCGATCTGCCAGGATATTGGCAATATCCTTGGGATCTGTATATTTAATGCCATTCTGTTTTAGCTCAGAGCAGATCTGAGCATTGCCATTTAGATTCTTGACATATTTATAGAATGCCTTGTGGTTGTCTTTGGAATCTTTGGCAATTTTATTTTCGTAACTAGCTTTGGAGGATTTTGAGGGATCTCAGCTTCTTACTGAGGCTGGTAAGGGAGTTTTTTGCATCCTGGGATGCTGTAACACCAGCTGTCTTAGTCACTACTGTACCTGTCTGATTCTGAAAGAGTAATGCTTGATTTTGGAATAAAATAATATTTTTTTTTCCAGTTAGATAATAATGATCCTGAACCATTGTGGCTACCTAAATCAACAACAACCTCTAAATGTGAAAGTCCTCTAATAAATTTGTAACTGCCCCACCACCCATGCAACAATAAATATCTAACCTGATGTGACCTCACTGTGAACAACATCCATTTCTGAAACAACTGTGACTTTCTTTGTGTTTTCTTTTGTGCATTTATTTATTTTATTTTTTATTTATTTGACATTTGGTTACCGGGAAATTCTGACTGGGTAAGAAACCCATTTTCATTGGAGGCCCAGGGAGAAAAGCTCCAATAGAAAGAAAAGGAAAAATATAGCTTTTATATAACTAACAACAGAAACAAAAACAGAGAAGAAAAGTCAACTTACACATCTCCCCCCAAAAAAGCATATACATACATTTTTACATGGAATGATAAACAAGCATGTCTAAGCATATCTAACATACTTACATTTTTGCAGAGAAGATTAACAAAACATGACAAGATATTTTTATAGGTGACATGTTTGTATCATGATGGAATTGCATAGATAGGTGTGATGGCAATGCAAGAGACTGTATAACTGGTCAAGTTTTCTGAGTAAATACTGAGATCTTCACTTATTGGTAGACATAGCAGAGAAACATAATTAGAACCAGGGATAAGGGAAGTAAAGGATGGTAGTGTATGGAGAAATAGAAGAATTAAGGTAGAGATTAGATAAGAAAATGGTAGACTGATTTATCAGCATAGGGAGTTGGTGATTATGTAGAGCAGAGTGGGGAAATCTAAGATGAAAGAAGGAAGATGAAAATTAGACAAGGTGGTAGTTGCAGTTCAGATAAGGTGGAAGAAAGGAGGCAAGTGGGGAGGAGGTAGGAGAAGAGTAAAGGGGGGTGGGAGTCAGCTTGGTATGGAACAAGGATAGATGCATGACCTGAGTAGGAAGTCTTACAGTTTAAACCTGGATTTCTTGAAGTTAGAGGTAGTTCTGTTATCTAAGGGTAGTGCATTCCATAGTTTGGTCACTGAGTAGGAGTATAGACATTGTCCGGCAGTTTTGCTTGGTTTATATAGAGTTAGAAACTGTTTGCCTTCAGAGTGGAGACCCCAGCTAGGTGTATAGATTTGAAGTGTTAATTTTAAGGCAGGGCAGGTCTCAGGTTTGTAGATAATTTTATGGGCAATTGTTAGTTGGAGGTAGTTTAGATGTTGTGGGAGTTCTAGCTAGTTAAGCGGGATAACAGCTTAACAGTGGTGTTTATAATATGATATGCCTGTTGCAAATTTAGCGATTTTGTTATAGCAGGATTCAAGCTTATTTTTTAGTGTATTCTGAAGGTTGGTTAAAATGGAGACACCATATAGTGAGGACGGTAGCAGGTAGATTGCAGCTAATCTTGTTTTGGTGGTTGTATCCATGAAGTTTTTGTGTTGATAGAGCATCCCTAGTTTGTGGCGTGTTGTTTTGATAGTGCTATGTACATGAAGGTCAAAGATAAGTTTATTATCTGTTGTTACTCCTAATAATTTGATATATGGGACCACTTTAATTTCTGTGTTATTTAATGAAAATATCTTAGTCAGTTGACAGTGCCCTTGGTGTAAAAAGGAGGAGTTTGATTTTGTTGTGGCCGAGTAATAATTGTACATTATTGAGCCAGGATTCGATGGAGTAGAAGGCATTTTGAGTTATTTGTCTGAGGTATACTATGTTGTTGGAAGAAGAGATGAGAGTGGATTGGCCCCTCAAGAAGTGAGATACTACCCTAGTTAGTAAAACTAGGCATGGAAGATGGAAGGAGAAAGAGGGAAGGATGGTGGATGAGATGAGGGACAGCCCAAGTTGTCAACCCTTGATGTTCTACCAGTCTCTCTTGTTGCTTAATACTCTCAATGAGCTCTCAGCCTGTGTTTAACACCAGGCCATTTCTGGCTGTGTCTTAACTTGCCCTGCTATCAACATGAACCTGAGGCTCCAATTCTCTGTAACATCAAAACACCCCATTACCAGATTATTAGTGTGGAGTTACTTTATGAACCTAAGCACAATGATTTGCTATGGAAATTTACTACTAATCAGTGACACTGATTATATTTGCTATAATATTGTTGTGCCACTTAATATAAACTAATGGCTATAATAATGACAGCTAAGTTCCACAACTCTGAAGTAAACATTGCCTTTATACTGATAAAGTATTTTATTACCATCTGACATTTAAGTTCTGCATCCTAACCTTTTTCCCTGTCTGATGTCCCTTTCAAACTACCAGATCAGCAGTTAATGGTCCCTTTTCTAGTCCATATGATGGCAAAGCCCTTTTCTACAAAACTATACCTAAAAGTTAGAATGATAACCCAACTGCAATAAAACAAACTGCCCTTCACAGCTTCCAAAATAAATCTAAAAAGTCACCTTAATGACTTATAGCCTTGCCACAAGTCATTCCCCAGGGCAAAATCAACTGCCTAACAAGTGATGTTAAATTACATGGCCTTACAGTGATATGAGACTACATGAGCCTTTCTGTCTAGCTGTCAGACTCTACAAAATAACTATAATGTGCCTTCCTATATCAAGGCTTCTGTCATGGCACTATCAGCTCTCATTATAACCATTATTCCCCTTACAAGTACACCTGATAAAGATCTAATACATCACCTTCCTCCTTCCTTAATAACATGCATTCTTTAGCTGGGTAACTATTATAAACACCCTACTCAAGTGATCTTCTTTATGTAACTAGGAATATATTATCCTGCTGTCTCCCTTATCTGATCAGTGCCCAAATGGTGTTTTTCAGACCATGTAAATAGGTGTATATCTTGTTACTGTGCATTTGCCTCTGACCTCTCTCTAAATGCCATTTTTATGTTGTAGAAAATGCTACTTAGTGGCACATGCATGCATGCATGCATGCATGTATGTATTGAATAATTGCTTTAATGTAATAATTTTCTCTAGCTTTCTTCCCTGGGCTTCCATTGAAAAAGCATATCACAACTAGTCAACTTTTCCAGTAAACAAAAGCAAGCAAGCAAGCAAATGAATAAATACATATCTTCTTCTTATCACTATATTTTTTTTTCTTGTATGGTTGCCATCCACAATGTCAAGGCCTGAACTTTGCCCCTTCAATACTGCAGTACCAATATGGCTGTTCAGGGCATTTTATGGGCTCTGCATATGCATACCTACTGAATAGAGGCTTTTAAATACCAGATCTTTATCTAGTGTACCATCAGATATCACCCAGAAATGGCCAGAGCATCACTTAGTGTGCAAAATGTGTATGACAAAATTTCCGAGAAGAAATAAAACCAGAACTTCCTTTTGAGAAGAGCCACTGTGAGTGAAATGGCTTTTATAAGCACCAAATCCCACCAGCATAGTTAAGCTGTGTCACTAAAATTCATGTCCCGCCTCACTGTCAAACCCATTTCCATTCTCAGATTTATTTTTAATCAAACTATTTTCGTTGCTAAGAAGGGGATGCAATGAGAGGTAAAAATTGTGTGTGTGTGTGTGTGTGTGTGTGTGTGTGTGTGTGTGTGTGTGTGTGTGTGTGTGTGTGTAGGGGGGGTGATCTGCTTTTGGTTTATCTTCCTTATTTTCTATGTATGGATGCCTTTGTCCTAACATGTTTTAAACATCAAATAATCTGCATTTGATCATTTGCGTGAGGTCTGCCTATCGACAGATGAGTGTAGCTTGTACCAACAAGCTAGCTGTATTTTTACATGTTTTTCTTATGTATATTTTTACTAATTCTGACTTCCGTATTCTTTCCCTTTTTTCTTAATAAATAACTGCTCTATCAGGCAACCACTATGAGATATAGGCAGCTCTGGAAAGACATTCATCTGCATTGTGCCTTCAGACCTGAAAAAAAGCTCACAGTCAAAAGAGTTTTTAGATAACATCCGGTGCTCAAAATACATAAAATAACCATAAACTCTGTTTATTTATTTTTTGAGATTTAAACACCTCTAGCTATCTATAAGCACAATATTTCTACTTGGCATGCAATTCTGCAGTCATGCTAACATAATTATAAAACAACACTTTATATCCTACTTCACTGCAAACCAATTGCCATTCTCAGATTTGTTTTCAGTCAAAACATTGTCAGTGCTAAGGGCATGCACACACATTACTCTTGTGACTTCTGTTCTATAACCCTCCCAAATAACCTTACTAATATCATACAAACACTGTTATTTCTTTTTACCTACTTCCCAGCTTCCCATTTGATCTTTTACCACCATTCTCAACTACCTTACTCCCTCCCATACAGCTTTGCTCTATATACATTCATAGTCACACCACTCCCTAACAGTACCTATCTGTTCTACTTTGCATTTTGTACTTTTCTCAAATAAACCCTCATTTCTTCCTATTTTACCTACATTCTCAAACTGTAGTTTTTTGAACCCCCATTCCTTACCTTTCAGAATGGGTACTAGGACAAACAATCTTCCTTCAGAGGAATTGCTTCAGTCCTAATATATCAGCTTTCAGACTCCACCACCACTAAATATCCTATTTCCCTGCAACTTGTTTCCTTTTTGATCCCTACTTCCCCGCTCTCTGCCAACAATAACATGCAGATGCATTTACTTTATATTGCTACTCCTCAGTTTATCTGCTATTCTTCTCCTACTGGACTAACTGTCATCCTACCATGACTTTATAACAGCTTTCAACATATCTCCAACTCTCTCTCCCAACCACCTATTCATACTTCCTCCCTACACTTTCCAAACATTGCATCAAACCTATTTAATGATGCCCCTCACCTTTACTCCAAGTATAGACCAAGTCCATTTCAACTCAAACCAAACTAAAATTAGGTGGAAAATGCTCTCGTGAAACTATCTATAATTCCCCAATATACTAAAGTACTTCTAGGAGGAGACATTCACCATAATCCTGGCCCCAAACATTACAATGAACATCAAAACAATTCTTTTCCACACACTACACTAATCCTACAATAGTCAAAGTCCAACCCCGGTAATCTAAATTTTGCTGCCATAAATGTTAGAAGCATAAGAAATAAATTTACTAAACTACATGCCTGAATTGTCCAACACAAGACTGATATTCTCACTGTAACTGAAACTTGGATTAAACCCAGGATAAACAACTCTGAACTTACACCTCCCAGCTATAATGTCATCCATAATGACCATATAAAGAGGAAAGGTGGTGGTATTCCTTTCGTATTTCCCAACACTACAGATGTGATGTTTGCTCAGAAGGTGTTGATGGAGAAGTATAGAGAAGGTCAGAATGAGTTGCATTGTGGGTTTGTGGACTTAGAGAAAGCATGTGACAGGGTGCCTAGAGAGGAGTTATGGTACTGCATGAGGAAGTCGGGAGTGGCAGAGAAGAATGTAAGAGTGGTACAGTATGTGTAGAAGGGCAGTGTGACAGTGCTGAGGTCTGATGTAGGAGTGATGGATGTGTTGAAGGTGGAGGTGGGATTACATCAAGGATCAGCTCTGAACCCTTTCTTATTTGCAGTGGTGATGAACAGGTTGACAGACATCAGGCAGTTGTCCCCATGGACTATGATGTTTACGGATGACATTGTGATTTGTAGTGAGAGTAGGGGACAGGTTGAGGAGACCCTGGAGAGGTGGAGATATGCTCTAGAAAAGAGAGGAATGAAGATCAGCAGGACTAAGAATACGTGTGTGTGAAGAGAGAGAGGACAGAGGAATTGTGAGGATGCAGAGAGTAGAGTTGGCAAAGGTGGATGACTTTAAATACTTGGGATCAACAGTTCAGAGTGACAATGAGTGTGGAAGAGAGGTGAAAAAGAAAGTGCAGACAGGGTTGTGTGGGTGGAGAAGAATGTCAGGAGTGAGTTGTGACAGATGATGCCATTAAGAGTGAAAGGGAATGTCTACAAGATGGTAGTGAGACCTGCTATGTTGTATGTGGTGGAGACGGTGACACTGATGAAAAGACATAGTCAGAACTGGAGGTGGCAGAATTAAAGATGTTAAGATTTGCATTGGGTCTGTGACAAGGATGGACAGGATTAGAAATTAGTATATTAGAGGGTCAGGTCAGGTTGGATGATTTGAAGACAAAGCCAGAGAGGCAAGATTGCATTGGTTTGGACATGTGCTGATGAGGGATGCTGGGTATATTGGGAAAAGGATGCTAAGGATGAAGCTGCTAGGTAAGGGGAAAAGAGGAAGGCCTAAGATAAGGTTTATGGATGTGGTGAGAGAGGACATGTAGGTGCTTGGTGTGACAAAGCAAGATGCAGAGGACAGGAAGAAATGGAAAAAGATGTTCCACTGTGGCAACCCCTAACAGGAGCAACCAAAAGAAAAAGAAAAACAATTCCCAACAATTACATTTCCCCTAACAACAAACCAATACCAAAATTTAGTTCAGCAGAGCTTCCTATAACTTTCCTGAAATTAAACAATTATAAAAAAAAAAATATGTATTGCTGTTCTTTACTTCCTTCCTGGCAACAATAGAGCTATAGTGGAAGATATCTTACATTGGATATCCATAACGATTCCACAAGAAATAATACTACTAGGTGATGTGAGTGTCAGTTGGTTGGACATAAAACTTATTTGGTTTCACACAACTAATTAATAGCCCCACACATTATAGAAAGACACCAAAGCTCCTATTTTACTGGATCCTAGTATGGGACCCTAGTAAATTCACCACCTCAGGTACATCTGACTTTCTCAATATACAACCAGATGTCTCATACATCCACTTAAAAAGCATGCTTTATAAAACAACAAGAAATATGGCCTTTCCAAGTTTGACCTAGAAATGTCCATTACTAACCTATCATTGATTAACTGCAACTTCCTAAAAATCCTCCCCTTAAATGATGATGTAAATGAATTCAGTAAAATTGATAATACAGGATGGAGAAAAAACATGGAAGGAGTGGCAAGAGTATAAAACACCACAATATCTTGAAAATTTCAGAATGGTTTGCAATTGTACTAAAAAGCAAATTAATGAAGACAAAAAATATACTATACTGTAATAACTTTCACAATAATAGTAAACAAAACCTTAAACAATTTTGAACAGTCATTAAATAAATCTTGCATCCTGGCCATAAATTCAACCACTAACCCCTCTCCCAAAAACTCATCACTCAAAACCCCTATACAATTCAACACTTATTTTATAGCTAGTATAGCATCTCTAACCAAGGTTTCAAAAACATGTAACCCTTAATCCTGCCCAGTGGTCATGCATCACCACATCCACTTTCACCTTCAAACCTGTGCCCTCATCCTATATAAAAGTACTCTTAAACAAACTCAAACCATGCACTACATGGCACAAAGCTACAATTGGATTACAGTCTTGAGCTTTTTTTAAAAAAGTTGTCTAAGGTTGTATTGTCTGGTATTTAAGCCCTAACTTTGAGAGGATTTCTGTCTATACACACTGAGCCGAGTGGAGGAGGGGCATTGACTACAACTCTGATCTGAGATATATAACAATAGTATCCTTTTTTTGGCTTATTTATACTGGTTATTGTTTCTAGCAATTTATATATAGCACTTTTTACTGCCTGCTGCATAATGTTTACTGTATTTTATTGCTATTAACTAATCTGCATGGTTAAACTAAAATTGTCTGCCTTACAGTCCCTGAGAAATAAGTTTTTTACTGTCACACTGTTTGTAAAGCTTTATAGCTAGTTTCACTGTATTTCACTGTGCTCCTTTATCTGTTTAAAAACTTTCATTTTGTGGCTCACTGCTGTGATAAACATTTCTGTAGTGTCTACTGTCTAAAAGACTGTAGGGTACTAGCTTTAGTATTATTCCCCACCCTTCCTCCCTCTTTGGTGTCTTACTGTTATACTTGGTAGCTTTGCAGTTGCCCGCCCCTATTGTAAATTTGATGTGGGACACTCCTCCCAGTTTAGTGTCATTAGCTCATTTTACCTAATACAGAGAGAACATCTGAGAAGGTCAACCCGCTTAGTTTCTTCCCTTCTGTTCCTCCTTTCTCCGTTTCTTACAAAAAACAAAATTTGCCTGAAACTCCTTGTGTTCTGACTGTGCTTCTCAAACATTTTGGAAATAGAGTATATTTTATTGCATTTATTAACACTGTATTTGCCTTAATATTGCTACAACTCAAGTGCTTCAGGTTGCACGGCATCTGAATTGTTTTAGTGCGTTTTAGCTGCTTTTCTATATATATATATATATATATATATATATATATATATATACTTTTCTGTATATGTAGACCAGCTACTTATTCTACTGTATTACTGCCTTTTAAATCATTTTTCAGTTGTACACTTGCCTTGCTTCATTCAAAAAGTTTTAAATTGCTAATTTTGTATAGTTTTAATTGCATTTACTGTTTAGGGCTACACACCCAAATGCTTTCACCTTTTCTGTGTTTATTTACTGTATTATTGCATTGTTTAGCCTGTTTTAAGCAAAAAAAAAAAAAAAAAAAAAAAAAAAAAATACTATCTTGTTTGCTCGTTTCCCGTCTTTCCTAGCTAGTATAGTCCATATCCCAGGCTTTGCTGGTTTCAGGACTTTATTTTCTGTATTCAGAGCTATCCAGGCCTTGCTTTGGTAGAGGAAAGTCCTTCTGCTTACCACTGGGAGTGTTGCGCATTGTACTGCCTATCTAACACTAGAGGAGTTGTTTCCAGCTCTGAAATTGTAATTTTATTAGCCATTGTGTGCTGATTTCTATCCCTTTCAACTTTCTGGCTTAAAAACACGTATGTTTGCACATTTTACGCATTGTGTAGCACCTCAGGGCTACAGTTAAACTATTCCAGGTGCCAGAAAGTCTGCTCTTCAAATTTTCCCTTAGAACTAGCTGGTTTCTCAGTAGTAGCACTAAAATCTGAACCCCTGTGATTAGCACTTGCTCTAGAACCTGCTGGAAAGCACTAGGAAACCTTAAACTGACACAAGCATTCAACTCTCCTTGTTAATAAGGAGAAATTAATCGTAGGCACTAAACAGCCTATAACTGCAAAGTACCTTGCAAAGGTAAGGGAAAGCAGCTCTTGTACTTTACAAAAAAAGCACCTAAACAGGCATGTCCAAGGGTCAGCTTCCAGTGATTTCTCCTGTCCACCTGGTGAATCTGGGCATACTGGGGCAATGCAGCAACTGCCTCATGTACACAGACAACCCTGTCCTCCTACAACCCAACACTGCAACCTGTGAGAGATGCACTTACATAGCCAAACTGGAAGCAAAGCTCTTTCCAGCCATGATTGTGCCAGACAGTCAAGAGGAGAAGGTTAACGCCTGCACTACACCTCAAGTAACACATAGCTCTTCAAAACCCACACCATCAACACCCACACATAGCAACACTAAACCCACATGTGCGGAGGCCCTTAACATTAACCTGCCCAAGCAACAAGTACCTCTGAAACTGAAACGCAAACAAACACCAGTCACAACCAAAGTGACACACAGCTCACAACACCAGTGTGCCACCCAACAACAGCCCCTAAAACAAGACAACGTACCCTACCCTTTAGTCATAGGTGACTCTATAGTCAGGCACAGTGATGTCCCACTCACCAGGCTGAGCAAGGAGAAAATTTACAGTCAGCTGCCTGTCAGGTGCCAGGATCCGCCACATAACGCATGCATTCAAGTCACTCCACAGCAAGTACAAATATGACTCTGTCATTGACCATGTTGGAGTGAATGACTTGAGACATACCTGCCCGGACTACATGAAAAGAGACAAGGAAGAGCTTTCAGATCATGTGACCAAGGCAGGTATGACCCTAGTCCTGAGTAGCATCCTGCCTTTGCCCAGAATTATACCACAGTATAAGGACAAAATGACTGACTTCAACAATTGGCTAAGGCTTTGGTGTCATTCAAAGGGGATCCAGTATCTGTCTGCCTGGGACGACATGCTTGACAAACCACGATGCTTTGCCAGAGATGGTCTGCACCTGCTACCCTTGGGATTCAGGTTACTGGCTAAAGCTCTTGCCACCCCTATAGTGCCTTTAGGCAAGGTTCAAAGGACAAAACCACCACCGTGACAGATACAAGCATGCAAAATTTGAAGGTAATGCTACTCAATGCTAGAAGTCTAAACCTCAAAATGCACTCTCTCGAGGCACTCTTAAAAATGGAGAACATCGATATCTGTGCAGTAACTGAGACCTGGTTCAAGACTACAGAGAGCACCCCTGCCATACCAGGCTACAACTCTTACCACACTTTTCAGCCACCAAACCAAGACCGAAACACTAAAGGTGGAGGAGTGTCCATATTCACCAAGGATATTCACACCTCCAGGCTAGTTCCCCAACACAATGCATCTGAAATTCTCCAGGTGCAACTAACTCTAGGTAAGACTGCAATCCAAATTGTAGCTTGCTACAGATCCCGCACCATGCCCCATGATTCTCAATACACCTTTCTAAACATACTGGAAAATATTAAGATACAACCAAACACACTAATATTGGGTTATTTCAACTACCCTGCCATGAACTGGGAAAACTACTTGGGTACCAACACCTTTTATTAGCAGTTCTTGGAATTCATAAATTCCACCGCCCTGGATCAACTAATCCATTGTCCCACCAGGGGCTCCAATATCCTAGAACCGGTCATTACCAACATGGGAGATTGATGCTCCACATCAGTGGTCACCCCCTCATTGGTCAGGTTTGACCATAAGCAAATCACCCTTGACATCCACATCCCACCCCCACCCCCCAGTAAGGAAACCTCCGTAAAAAACTTCTCCAAAGCCAACTTCATGCTACTTAAGTCAGAAGTGACAAACTTCATGGCACCCAAGCAGACGGGAGCTGAAAGTTTGCTGAATCCTACAGTAAGGCAGTGTATGAGCACATCCACTTGTGCATGAATTGTGCCATCCCAAATAGAACCAAGATGCTCTCCTCCAAAAAAAGGAAGCCAATCTGGTGGTCCCCTGCCATAAACAAACTATACAACAGAAGGAAGAAACTGTTGCAGAAAAGAGAAAAATCCCAAGATACAAAAAAACTCCCTTATCAGCCTCGATAAGAAGCTGAGATCCCTCATAAAATCCTCAAAAGCTAGTTACGACAATACAATTGTCAAAGAATTCAAAGACAACCGCAAGGCATTCTATAGTTATGTCAAGAATCTAAATGGCAATGCTCAGATCTGTTCTGAGCTACAACAGAATGGCATTAAAAATACTGATCCCAAGGATCTTGCCAATATCCTGGCAGATCAATTTAGTGCCAGCTTCACCCTCCTCTCACCCCCTAAAGGACCCATCTCAATACCAAAAGATTGCCAAATTCCAGTAATCATGGTCTCACAGGTAGAAACTGCACTCTCCAAAGCTAAGAATACAGCATCCATGGGACCAGATGACATCCCGGGCTATGTACTACATGAACTACAAAATGAACTGGCAGCTCACCTAAGTGTCATGTTTAATCGTAGCCTCACCTCAGGCTTTGTGCCCACTGAGTGGTGCACAGCTACAGTTATCCCACTCCACAAGGGGGTGATCCACCTTGGATCCCAGGAATTACTGTCCCATCAGTCTGATGAGCCTGATCTGCAAGGGCATGGAATGCATTATCATGGAACTTATAAACAAAGACATTGGCAACCTTCAAACACTGGACCCCACCCAGTTTGGGTTAGTGAAGGGCCGATCGTGTCTCCTGAACCTGATTGACTTCTTCAAATCAGTCTCCAGAGCTGTGGATGAGGGTAAGGCGGTCCACACAGCCTATCTGGACCTCGCCAAGGCCTTCAACACCATCCCCCAATCTGGAACCATAGATAAACTTACAAAGCTGGGCATAAATCCCTACGTCACTCGATGGGTTGTCAACTGGCTTACTGACAGAACCCACACTGTAAAAGTAGTTGACTCCAAATCCAGCTCCAGCAAGTGACAAGTGGAGTACCTCAGGGTTCAGTCCTGGGACCGCTGTTATTTGGCATCTACTTCTCTGAAGTACAGGCCAACACTAAGGGACTCTGGCTACAAAAGTTCGCAGATAACAGCAAACTGGGAGCCATTATTGAATCCCCAAATGATGTGGATATTCTACAAAAGCGCCTTACGGAAACAGATGCTTGGTGCCAGAGCCATGGTCCCAAGCTTAATGTCAAGAAATGTATAGTTATCCCCTTTGGAAAAAAACATGTACCCATGAATTACCACATAGGTGGCAATACACTAAACACTGAAAGTGTAATGAGAGACTTAGGGACACAGGTGGACAGTGGTCTCACCTTCGATACCACATCGCCACAACAGTCAGGAAATTCTTCTGTGTGGCACACCTCATCACTAAGGGCTTTTCATCCTGAAAAAGGAGGTCATTGTCCCATTGTACTCATCCCTCATTAGACCCATTATAGAGTACAACACCCCATTTGGTATGTACCTCACAAGATATCTGCAACAGCTGGAAAGGCCACAGAAATACCTCACTAAAAGAATCACAGGCCTAAAGCAAATTCCCTATGCTGAGCGTCTAAAAAAACTCCAGCTATACTCTGTGGCATATCGTCTACTCACAGGCGATTTCTGCTTAACATACAAGGCCATGTTCAAACCCTGAGCTGTTGGACATGCTCCACTTAAAGAAATCCCAATCCCTCAGAGCCACACGCTTCAGGGATCTAAACCTTGTCATCACACTGAACAAAAGATACTGGAGGGATAGGTTCCTGACCAAGAGACTCCTCAGACTCTGGAATAGACTGCCCATACATGTCAAGCAGAGCGCCTCTTTGGCCCCCTTCAAAAGGAACCTTGAATTGGACGGGAGATAGGAAATTCACCACGGGGATCACGTCAGCTAGACGGGGGTC
This sequence comes from Protopterus annectens, assembly GCF_019279795.1. Classification (NCBI taxonomy): domain Eukaryota; kingdom Metazoa; phylum Chordata; order Ceratodontiformes; family Protopteridae; genus Protopterus; species Protopterus annectens. The sequence goes on along the minus strand of NC_056726.1, from coordinate 659,907,027 downwards.
CAGGGAAGTAAATATTGTGGGAAGAAATATCCGGGGAATTGTTTGGCTAGGCTTGTATAGGCCCTAGGGCCGATAGCCTAGTACCACCTTATGAACCTATGACCTACCAACTGAATATCTTAAAATAGCAGCCGACAGCACTGCTTACCCAGGAATCACACACTACCCCTCTACACAAAGGAAGAAATTCAACAGACGTTATTAACTTTATACCTATTGCTATCTTATCCACCCTCTGTGAAATACTTGAAAAATATATTCATAAACTACTGCTAAACTATCTCCTGCAAGAAGAACTCCTGTCACCTACACAATATGGCTTCCCTGCTCCTCATATTACTAGCACTGCACTTTTAACCTATATAGATACTGTCAGTGACAGCTAATGGCAAACTAATCGCCTTATTTTTAGACTTGTTTAAACCCTTCAGCACAGTTTTTCACAGCAAACTTCTACTTCAAATGTCCTCATTAGGACTGTCTCCATCCACCCTTCTATGGTTCAAAAGCTACCTGTCCAATAAGTATCAGTCAGTAAAATGGTAGTCCACCCTCTCTACATACCTACCAGTCACCACCAGTGTACCACAGCACTCTATCCTTGGTCCTGTCCTCTTTAACATTCTCACCAACACCCACCACACATACCCATAACGGGCATCTGTAATACAGTATTTGGATGATTCCACACTCATTTGTACATCTGAGAGTGTGGTGCACCTCAGAAGAATTAGTCAAGAAGCTTTAACAGCAACTGAAATGTGGCTTTGTAGCTTACAACTCATGCTCAACCTTAAAAAAAACACACAAACTACTACTATTTTTTTCACAAATCCCTCACCCATGAAAAAACAAAACAAAGTCCCCCCTCTTGATAATACAACCATTGAACTCACTTCTCATAGCAAATTATTAAGGGTGATAGTGGATGATCTTAAATTTGACCAACATATACAAAATTACATAAGAAAAACTCATTAAAACCTAGAGATGCTTTACAGATCCAAAAACTTTATCACAGATGCAGCTAAAACTACACTTGCCACTAATTTCCTCCCCACTTTTCTTTATGGCTCTCCCATCCTTGCTAATCTTCAGACATCACAAAAATCAAAACCTAAACAATGCTATAACAAGCTTGGTAACTTTGCAGCAAATACCCCTTTCAGAACCCCTCCCCCAGTGTATACCACAAAAAGCCTGAATTGCGTGGGTCTGTGTTTACCCATCAAATGAAATTCTTATCAAATGGCTTTTCCATGAACACTAACCCTCAAGCATCCCATTTATCAAACAGGCAAATTATCATAAAGAAAATCATTGAACTGAATAATTGGCCAACAACAAAGAAACTCCACAGTGCATAACGTAAACTAAAGAAATCCTTTTATAAATTTGCCCCTTTCCCCACTGTAGTGTGATCTTGGAGTTGGTATATATAGTTGTGGGGTGGGGGGCACAGCCCCCCTACCTAGATGGGTTACAACAAGGTGGGGGGCTGCACCCCATGCCTCCAACTATATATGCCAACTCCAAGATTGCACTACGGTGGGAAGTAGGGCAAATTTATAAAAGGGTTTGTTTAGTTTAATCTATGCAATGTGGTATTTCCTTGTTGGCCAACTGTTTCACCTCGATGATTTTCTTTATGATGATTTTGACTGTTCAATAAAAGGGACGTTCAAGGGTTAGTGTTCATGGAAAAGCCGTTCAATAAGAATTTTGTTCCATGGGTAAACATAGAACCAAATTATAAAATTATAATACATCCATTGTTTGTCCAGCACTAAATAACATTCCACCCAACTGTATTCCCAGTCGGTCATTATGGTTCAATTTCCAAAAAAACTCCTTACTGTCTACAAACGTATCAGATCTCCTGCTCACTGTCTGTACTAGTACCATAGTGCTAATGCCTGGAACTTCTTATTTATATCCAGTAGGTCAATATCCCCCTTCCCATCCTTCAAAACCATTCTGAAAGACTTCCTAGACAAATGCTGGCTCTGTTGTTGTTGGTGAACACCAGAATAAACTATATCCCTAAATATGGACAAATACCTTTTCATACCTTACATCTACTTACTATCCCTTCTTCACTCACTTCCTTACTTCCATCAATTTCTTGTATTGCAATCCCTGTTTGTATTACACTAACTTACCTTTAATTTCTCTATAAACTGGCTAAAATGCCTCTAACTATTAAATCATTGTCATGTAACTTGTATCTCGTCTTAAACAATGTTTTCATATTATGTTTAATTTGGTATAATTTCACAAGCTATATTTGTTTCTTGTATTTAAAGACTGTAAAATTATTCTTCTTAAAATGCTTTGTAATACTTTGGAGCTTTTCTTGCTGGGCTTCTGCTGAACATGAGCTCCTACCTAGTCAGGCTTACCTGGTAATCAAATGTCAATAAATCAATAAATAATAATTTTTAAATTTATGCTAGCAGATGCTCTAAGTCCACTGTTATAAGTGAGATTGACAAAAATGCTAATAAGGCAGATGTTATGTGATCCTATCTCGCCTACATTCTGACTGATGGGTTCGGAGCCGATCCCTCCGACCACTCGGCTTCGCTTATGCCAAAAAGAGCCAAGTCTCTTATTGGCTGAGTTTACTATATCCCATGCACCACCACCAGTCCCCAGATCTCGCTTGCCCCAACAAGTGAAGACGTGGTCTGAGCTTAGCTGAGCTAAAAGTTTTTTCTACTTACTTCCTGTCAGGAATTTCTTTAAAAATTCAACAAAAAGCTGTTTTAACAGCTATCTAGTCAGGACTATTCTCTCTCCTCACGAGTGGTCCCTGAACGAAACAGTAGCAGCTCAAATTTTCAAAAGATGGGGGATTCCGTGCTGACCTGTTTGCAACACCACAAAGTGCAAAGATTCTTTTCCTTGACCCCCATCAAGGCGGATGCTCTAGTCCAACCTTGGCCAACAGGACTGCTTTATGCTTTCGTTCCACTCCTCCCCAAAGTCATCCAGAAAGCTTCCCAATTGGGGTCCACAATGATTCTAATTGGCTCGTCTGTACTGGCCTCGTCAGGTATGGTTCCCTACCTACAGAAATATACTCTGGATGGTCCTTGGTTTTGGATCTAACTCCGGACCTTCTGGTTCATCAGTCGGGACAACAGCACCAGTCCCTTCACACTTTGAAATTAACAGCTTGGCTCCTCCACTTCCAACTTTAGTCAGAAATCACACCTTGGACCCGGAAGTTATTCACATTTTATCTTCAGCCCACAAACCCACCACTAAGAAATTGTATCACAGTAAGTGGAAGAGGTTTGCTATCTGGGCTCAACTCAGAGGCTTAGACGATACCAGAGGTCTTGAAATTTTTGACATCCTTGTTTAATCAAGGATCTTCAGTCTCTACTATTAAAGTTCAATTAGCAGCTATCTCCAAATTTCACGAATCCATAGACCCACCGTTGATGAGCAGCAGATTATGTAAAACTTTCATGAAAGGTGCTGTGCTATTAAGACCCCAGTTTTTCATCCATCTTGATTTGGTACCGTTGCCTTAACATCTTCTCCTTTTGAACCGGCTGCTACATGTGAGTTGAAATATCTGTCTTGGAAAACTGCCTTCTTAATTGCAATTACCTCTGCAAGAAGAGTTTCAGAACTTCAAGCCCTATCTATCAAACCACGTTACTTGATTTTTCACAAGGATAGAGTATCACTTAGACCTAATCCATCTTTTGTTCCCAAAGTTTGTTCTAATCTCTGTTTCCAACAATCTCTAGAGCTACCAGTTTTCTTTCCAAAATTTTCAAACAAAGCGAATAACACCACTTGCATCGTTGGATGTTCATAGGCAATTGCGATTCTATCTAGACAGGACCCAACAAATTCGGAAAACAGATCAATTGTTTGTGTCCTTTTCAGATAATAAACTGGGTAAAACCATCACTAAAGCTACTATTGCCAAATGGATTAGAGATTGCATAACTCAGGCTTATTCCTCTTCAAATAAGCAACTTACAACATCTGTCAAGTCACTCTAACTCTACTAGAGCTATGGCTACCTCTCATTCATTTCATTCCAAGCTATTTCTGAGATTTGTGCTTGGCTACTTTGGTCCAATCCGCACACTTTCATTTCCCACTATAAATTGGATGTGGCATCTAATTTTCCAGTGAGCCATCCAGGATATAGGGTGCTAGGGGCGCTGTCCCATCAGTCAGAATGTAGGCGAGATAGGATCACATAACATCTTTTATGTACACCCATAACTTCAGATGTTTGGGATCCATCTCGGCATATTCACATACTACCACCCTCCCCCCCCTGCCTGGAGTAACCACATAACTTGGGATCCATCGGCCCCATCATCCCCTACACCTACCTCCTTCCCCCCTGCCTTGAGATCAGAAGAGATTGAACGGTTTGAGTTCTACTGTTTTTATCTTGTATCATCTGTCGATGTTATATAAGCAGTGCATGGACAAACTAGATCTGGGGACTGGTAGTGGTGCATCCTGGGATATAGTAAGCTCAGCCAATAAGAGACTTTTGGCTCCGAACCCATCAGTCAGAATGTAGGCGAGATGGATCCCAAACATCTGAAGTTATGGTGAGTACATAACTAAAAGTTATAGCTGGCTCTATCACAAACAACTTTGCGTCTTTACCATTATATGTTCTTCATTTCCCTACCCATTCATTTCACTGCCAGCAATGACATAATTTATTCCTTAGCTGATTAGAGTAACAGCCTGTCAGACTCCTGCCTCTGTATAATCTGATTACCTGTACCAACAAGAGCATAAAAAGCATTTGTGATTAATTCACTTATGGCTAACAGTTGTCACACCTGTAGCAGTCTACATATATCCTTAGATTCCTCCACGTGTACTTAAAAAATAAGGTTAAAAAGCATTATCCAAGCAAGTGTACCTTCTGAAAAACAGAGTTAAAAACAAATGTTAATCTCTTATGAATACTAAGGACTATTAAAAAGATATGAACTGCAGTAGGGTTCAGCAAAATGTCTTTACACATAATTTGCTGATAGTCTTTATAACAGCAGTGTAACACAGTATAATGCAAAATGTCAAGGAATCATATTTTCCCTAAGATTTACAAACAGTTTTCCATTTCTTGGAAAAGGATCCCCATTAGAATACTGCTGTTTCAGAATGTCAGACTGCATATGGTTGAGACTGCGTGATCAACATTCCAAAACATCAAACTCTTTCTAGTGAGATCACGGTACAGTGGGGATTGTGGAAGTTGGCCTTTTCTCTGCTGTAGTGTGATCTTAGCAAGGGGTGTGGAGAGTGTAGGTTGTTTTGCCCCCACCCACAAAAGTAGTTTTGTGAACTTTTCTTGTTTTCTTCCTTCCATAACGTTGATCATATGGTCTCAACCGTATGTGGTTCATTGTTCCGGATCCATAACGTTGATCATATGGTCTCAACCGTATGTGGTTCAATGTTCCAGATCCATAATGTTGATCATATGGTCTCAACCGTATGTGGTTCAATCATATGGTCTCAACCGTATGTGGTTCAATGTTCTAGATCATCAATAAAACAACATGGACCCCTTGGGAACTGTATAATCTGAGTCTAGAGTTTTTATGTGATGACAATAAATTCCATTCTAGATGCTTGTTTATTAAGAATTTTGCATTATATTTATTTGTATGATTAAAATATCTAAATCACACAATTATCTCTCAATGTGTATAATATCTTGTGCATTTATCCATGATAGTTTTCTTCAGCATCATCTAAGGTTTCACCAGATCATGCAATAGTCTGTATGTTACTTGGTGTAGAAAATATTAATATTCATATGGAAATGTTGCATATCTTCATAATTACTAACAACAGCCAACAACAAATGTAGAATAATGCATTATACACAGGCAGGAAAATATTAATATTCATATGGAAATGTTGCATATCTTCATAATTACTAACAACAGCCAACAACAAATGTAGAATAATGCATTATACACAGGCAGAGGCAGAATATTTTTCTATCTGCCATTGAGACATTTTACATTATACCTATTAATGACTTACGTTTCACTTATTTATGAAAATATGAAAGTAGATATAAAACCGTGATTAGTATCTCCACTGCAGTGTGGCCCAGACTAACAGCCTTCGTATCACTTTGCTGTTCCACCTTATCCTTTCATGTGCTGTCTAATATGACATAGAAAATCAACTGACTAAGGAAACAGGCCCAAAGTGCCATTAATCTCTAAAGGACATGAGTATGAAATGGAAGTATACAAAAAATTGTTAAAGATGCTTGTTTACATGCAAGCATGCTCTCTGAATTTCCAGTTGATTTTAAGACAGCCCAGCTCTTCTCCACAGATCATTTTAATTGCAGGACAGTGCCTCACTGCCTCCATGTGAACTAAGATTCAAACACACTCCCTTTATGTGTTATGTTCTAAGTATATAATTAATTAATGGATTTTGTAAGGAAAGATTAAAGTTGCAACAAGACTGCAGGGTCCTCGTAAAACTGCTAAGCAGTTGAAAAGTCTTTTCTTGTAGGGGGTTGCTAATCTTCCTCATGCTTATAAACAAAGACAGCACAATGTCTGTTTTTATCTTCCTTTCTTTGATTTCTCAGTAAGACTAGGCAGAGGATGAAAGACTGATTTGTTCTGGCGAACTACAAACATTTCTTAACCTGACTTCCTCTAGTCTAGACAAATTCTTTAATAACCATTGTTCTCAGCCCTTATTGTGATACCAGTCCTTATCTTTTCTTACACAATATCTTCACATTCCACCTTAGCATTGTGCAATATTCCCAATATTCACTTTTGCTGGAATTCTAACTCCGTACATAAGTAGAGTAGGACCTCATAGATGAAGGAGGGGGTACAACAATGCTACATTCTAGATTAACATCTTTTCTCTCTTTTTTTCCATGTTTTTTACCATATTATTAAATGGGGCCCACTTGTTGCTTTGATCTTCCCATTTGCAGTAAAACAGCCCACCTATCTTAAACATTACATTATGGAGTGCAACTGTCTTACACACCAGTTGTAGATTATAACATCATTTTTCTGGCCCCTAGTGTTTACAGTAATGCTAATTTTGCAATAACTTTGGAAATTAATGCTTACTCTACATGTACTAGTTAAAAATGAAAATAAGTGCTTTTTTTTACCCCTGTGCTTTATATGCCATTGTCAAGCACTGTTTGTGCTCTCAAGCCTATGTGACTATCTCCTGCTTGTTTTACATTGCAGGAGTGAGAGTTAGCCATCATCCAGGCAGTCATGAGGAGATGTTGTTTGCCCTAACCCCACAAGCAGCAGCAGCAACAGCTGATGAGCACATTAACAGAACGGGGAGGGTCTTTGTTATCTTCTTGTGTGAGTGTGCGCATAATTAATTCTTTCTAAAGTTATTCCCATTTCTGTCACTGTGATGGCTACCACATGGCTTGGCAAAGAGAAGCCTGTATCCCTGGTTAATGTACTGCATGCCATGTACAGTTCTGTTCAGATAGAATTGGTATTGAAGTGGGTTATTACTCCCCTCCCCCAAGCTGACAATGACCCTTTCTCAACCCATTATCATTAGTTTCTCAAGAACTCAGGATGCTAGTCAATCTGATTATTAGGGTGACCTTCAAGACTTCATTCTTCTGTGCCACAATGTCAAAAATCAGGGCACCTTCCATATCTTTCTCTGCAGATTTAAAGCCCAGAGATTATACCAAGATGTACATTATAGATAATGACAAGGTTCATCACAGTTGTGTTTATTGAGTAGTAGAGGTACTGATAAAATAAATTTTTTTTAGTATAAGTTCGGCCAAACATCCAAAAGAAGTTCATACAGCGCACACACATTACAGAGTATTTGCTAATGTGCAGCCTGTACAGGGATCATTTTTAGAAGTAATCATGAAAGTTAAGGTATTTACCTCACTAACAATTGGTAAAGCATTCGAGTCTCACCTTTGGTCATTGTCTGGTTACTGGCTAGGCATATCACAGTCTGTAGACTGATTGCCTAGTATTTACCTATGAACCTGTGAGCAACTGTATTACAGAGGTTCTCTATAATGTCTGATATATACACACATATATATATATATATATATATATATATATATATATATATATATATATATATATAGCTTCTCAGCCCCTCACTTCTAATTTTTTTATATACTGTCACTCTAAATTGTTGATAAACGAGATTATTCATAATTTTTAAAAATCTAAAGTGCAGTAAAGTACAGTTGTATACACTTACCATAAATGTAGATGTTCGAGTGTATTCACTTTTGCAGTCATTACATTTGGGTAATCTGCTGGCAGGTTGCCCTCAGTCAGCCTGAATTCCAAAGTCTTGGGTCCTGCATCGGTTGCTGTCTCCTCTTCCATGACGTCAGGTCATCAGGGGTATAAAACATGCAGCCGACACCATTTTCTTTAGTTTTTCTTGCCCCCGATGTCAGGTGCCCCCAAAAAGGTAGCAATATATATATATATATATATATATATATATATATATATATATATATATATATATATATACACATGCATCAATATAAACTTTACCTTCATCTACAAGCAAATACACCCCATAGGTTGTAGAAGAGAGATAAGGAAAGATAAACTGTAGAATGACAGGGGGATGGCGGGAGGGTAACCTGGACTGCAACAGTAAATACACTCGAACATCTACATTTATGGTAAGTGTACACAACTGTACTATGTTCTTTGTGTTTCAGTGTTGCAGTCATTACATTTGGGTAGAATCCCAAGGCTATGGTTGGGAGGCTGGAGCTAAACAGCATTAGGTGTGGCTATAAGGCCCTGCAGCACTGCAGTGGCAAAGCCTGTCCTGGATTTAGAGTAGAGAGGCAAATGGTAATGCTTCGTAAAGGTGTGAACAGAACTCCAAGTAGCAGCCTCTAGAATGTCTTTGGTTGGTACTCCTCTGAGAAAGGCTGCTGAAGTAGCTGCAGCTCTGGTGGAATGAGACCTAATGGCCTTGGGCACAGGTTTACCATGGTGTAAGTAGCAGAAACGGATGCAGTGGCTTATCCACTTTGAAATTGTCTGCTTTGAGATAGCCTTTCCTTCTGATTTTGCAGTATATGACACTAGTAATTGCTCAGTTTTTCTTAGAGCTTTAGTCCTGCTCAAGTAGAATCTTAGCTGTCTGTGTACGTCCAAGGAATGCAGAATTTTCTCCTCTTTGTTCTACGGATTTGGATAAAAAGTTAGCAGATGAATTGTTTGGTTAAGAGCCCCACTGGAAACCACCTTAGGCATAAAAGTAGGATTTGTCCATAGAGACACCCTGTCTGGGTAAAATATGATAAAAGGCTCTACAGCCATGAGGTTCAGTAGCTCTTAAACTCTTCTTGCTGAAGTAGTTACTAGTAAGAAAGAAAGTAGAAAGCAAAATGAAAATTTAACAAGCGAATATATGATCATTTGTACAGTATTAAGACCAAAGATGATAAGAATGCACTTTACAGACATGTCAATAAATATGGAGATGGGCACCACTTCAAATTTGGTATCATTGATAGTATTTCTTTATATTCTAGAGGGGGAGACCCCAAAAGTTTATTGTCGTATAAAGAAACTTGGTGGCAATTATTTACAGATGCTTCCAATGAACCAGGATTAAATGATTTTATAAGTATAAAATCAATGCTTTAGGACATAATAACATTGTTTTTGCATTGTTTTTCAAAGATAATATATAGTTTACGATAGGCATTATCAGCTAATAACTGCATGAAATTTGTTTTTAATTTGTATATTGTAAAGATTCTTTGAAAAGCTTTTTATGATAATTGACTTATGTAACTATTATTTTAAATTGTGTTGTCACTTTAAATGGAGTTGTCTTTTTAAATTGCGCTGTTTTGGCGCCAAAAAAGTTATTTAAATCTGAAGCTGTGTTTATGGATTTTATAGAGTTCTGATGAAGCTCGCAACGAGCGAGTGAAAGCGCTTAACTTTGGATTATTAAACCAGATTTATTATATTTCGCTTCCTTGCCTTGTTTATTTGAGCATGTCAAGACACAGGGGATCAGCGTTTTGTCTTTGGTTAATGAGCCGAAATGGCAGAGGCATGGATTTTGATTGTTGAGAAAGATAGGCCTTTGTCAAGCATCTCAGTTAAGTATTGCAATATCTGAGGAATATGTGGTTCTGCTGTATGTGTTCCTTGTGCTTGATTTCAAGCACAGAATCGCTTCCATTTGTCAGCATAAGATTTTCTAGTACTAGGCCTTCTGGCTTCCAAAATGACATCCATCGCAGCTTTACTGAGAGTTGTCGTTCAAATGATTACACAATTAGCCATGCTGCCAGGTTTAGAGTCTGTAGTTGATTGTGCAGGATCTGATTGTTTTGCTGGGATAGTAGTTGTGGTCTTTGAGGCAAGGTCCAAGCTGGGTGTTGAGACAAGTTCCTTAGGATTGGGTACCAGTATTGGCGGGGCCAGTCTGGGGCAATTAATATCATCTTTGGCTTCTGTTGTCTGACTTTTAGGAGGACCTTGGGTAGAGGAAAGGCGTAAACTGACAGGTTTTTCCAACTGAAGGATAGGGCATCCACTTTACATGCTTGTCTGTGATAAGTCCTTGTGCAGAATCTTTTCAACTGATAATTTTGAGGAGATGCAAATAGATCTATGTCTGGGCTCCCCCATTTCTCTGTTATCATGCTGAATACTTGTGGATTTAGTTTCCACTCGTGAGGATCCATAAGGTTTCTGCTTAAATCATCTGCCAGAGTGTTTTGTTTTCCTGGCAGGAATTGAGCTTGAAGATGTATTTGGTAAGTCAAAGCTGTGTCCCATAGTGCCATGGCTAATCTGCATAGGGGGTAAGAGTGTGTGCCCCCTTGCTTGTTTATATACCACATGACTGTGGTGTTGTCTGACTTTATCAGTAGCTGTGCTGGATGAAGTAAGTCCATGAAGGCTGTTAGGGCATTTTGAACATCTAGCATCTCTTTCTGGTTGATGTGTAGATGCATTTGTTTTGGTGTCCATATGCCCTGAATGCATCTTCCTGCCATGTGGCCCCCCCAGGCATAATCTGATGTGTCTGATGTTAAGGTTTGGCTGGCAGGAGGTAGAGTGAAGGGCCATCCCAGGTTTTGGTGACAGGCCTTTGCCCACCATAGAAACTCCTGTTGCAGGCAGGGAATGAGAGGAATCATTGTTTCCAGACTGTGTGAATGTTGACTCCATAAACATTTTAGGTACCATTGAAGTTTCCTTATATGCAGTCTTGCATATGGAATTAGTAGGATGCAGGATGCCATGAAGCCCAGAGCCTGCATAATTTGTCTTGCAGAAGACTGGGTTTTTGTTGCCATCAGTTTGAAGTAAGTAGTCAGTTGCCTTTGCTTGGCTGGAGTGAGGTAAGCCATCTGGGCAGTTGTATTCAAGCTTGCACCCAGGAATGTTATCTTTTGAAAGGGTACCAGTTGTGATTTCTTTTCGTTTATTGTGTACCCTAGGCATGTTAGAAGCCTTTTCACAAATGCCAGGTGTCGAAGAAGAGTGTCCGTGTTCTCTGCTTGAATGAGACAGTCATCCAAGTAAGGATAAATTTGTATACTTCTTTGTCTGCAAAATGCAATTACTGGTGCCAGGCACTTTGTAAAGACCCTGGGCGCAGTAGATAAGCCAAAGGGCAGTGCAGAGAATTGGTAATGCATTAATCCAGCCTTGACTCTGAGTTATCTTCTGCACGACTGTCTTATTGGGACATGCAGGTATGCCTCTTTTAGGTCTAAAGTCACCAGCCAAGCATTCTTGCCCAGCATGGGCAGAAGCTGCTGCAAAGTTGGCATTTTGAATTTTGGAATGTCCAGGTATGTGTTCGAAATCGATAAATCCAGTATTAGCTGCCAGGCCTTGTCCTTTCTGGGTACTAAGAACAGTCTTGAGTACAAATCTTGTCCTTTTTCCTGTTATGGAACTGCCTGAATGGCCTCCATATCCATGAGGGACATAACCTGTTTCTGTGCCTCTGCCCATTGATTTTTTGGCAGATCTGGCCAACCATTTGCCATTGGGAGAGTGTGGAAATGGAATCTGTATCCCTGTGATACGATGTTTAGTAACCACTTGTCCTGGGTTATTAACTGTCAATTTTGAGCAAAAAGTGCTAATTTTCCCCCTGTGGGTGCTGCCAAAAGATAAGTGCTTGGTGTAGGCAGAGGGAAGTCATTGAAATTGCTTTCTGTAGGTTTGTGCTTTATCTCCTCCAGATTTGGAGGTGGATGCGCCCCTTTGCTTTGACCTGTAAGAGTCTTGCGCCTGGTATCTGGAACCCTTAGGGTGTCTGGATTTGACCCTTTGAGCTCTGTCTGACACAGGAAAGGACCAATTTTTTGTAGGCCAGTGTCTACTGAATCTTGGTGGCTGCACTTGTAAGAATTCTGTAACAGTTTGCATAGACTTAGCTTTGTCTTCCATTTTCTTTAAAACCTCTTCTGCCTTAATACCAAACAGAGAATCATGCTGTAAAGGTGCATCTAGCAATTTAGCTTTAACATGATCAGGCAAATTTTGTTCCTTTAACCAGGCATGCCTCCTAATCACAGATCCAGTAACTGCGGCCCTGCAGGAGGCCTCTAAAGAATCAAAACCACATTGTAAAGTATGCTTTCCAACTTGTTCAGCTGCATGCAATAATTCCTGCAATTCTTTATTTTCTGCACATTCTGAAATCAACATAATTTTCTGTTTCAGCAATCTCATAACATGTTGTTGGTACATAAGCATATGAAATTGACAGTTTAAGGCCCTGATTGCCAAGGTTGCAGATGTATAAACCTTTTTTCCCCATCTGTCCAGTGCCCTTGAATCTCTGTCAGAGGGGGTAGGATTTTTTGCTGTTGAGGCCTTAACTCCCTTTGGACCCTGTGAAATAGTTTCTGGATCAGCAGCAGGGTTTCTAAATAAAAATTTATGTGAGTCAGGGACCCTGTAATATCTGTCAGGCTTACCGGGAGCTGGAGGTAAGGAGTCAGGGGTCAAGCTTGACTCCGAAAACACATCATCTACAATGTCTAAAAAAGGGGGAATGGCCAAAGGCTTGTGCTGAGGGAGAAGGAAATCCTTGAGCCTCTTTTTTGATTCTGTGAAGTCTTGACTCTCCCAGTGAAAATGCTCCCTCAAAGTATGCAAGGTTTTTCCAAATGAATAATCCTCAGAAGGAGATGCAGATGGAATAGACTCCTCAGCATCAGAATCCTCGTAGGGCACTAAAGATAATTCCTGATCAGAAGAAGAATCAGAAGAAATAGAAACCTGATCTGAAAATTCATAATCAGTGTCTTGCCTAGGCCTTTTATCTGGAGGGAGATGGGTACCCCTGATCAAGGTAATAAGGTCTTCAGCCATTTTGATCATCTGTTTTTTAGGCATAGAGGCCTGTGCATGTGGCTCATGTGTCAGTTTTTTAGTTTTAGAAGTTGCTTTTGTCTTTGATTCTGCAGCTGTCATCAGTTTGATATACAAATGTTGAGGTCTGAATACACCCTCAGAAGCCGGTGCCTGCTCAGCGGCTCCGGACCCATCCGAAGGAGATACATCCATCGGTCCAATATCTTGAGTATCTTGTGGCATGCCAGACTCCACATGGGTGTCGGTAGAGGCCTGTGACTCAAAGGTAGCTGGTATCAGGGGCTGCGAAAGCGCCTCACTGAGTACCGGTGAACCGGTGACTGGCTTAGGAGAAGCTTCGTTGTCAGTTTTGGATCTCGACTTTTTGGATCTTTCTCTGTCCTTTTCTTTGTGTTTTTTATGTACTCTGGTAGTCGGATTGCTATCCGACAACATTTCTGGGTAGTTAAATGTTTCCAAAATACTTTGATGCAAAAATATACCAACGCTTAATAGTGCGTTGGTTAAATCTAACACAAAACCGACAGCCAGGCACGTTATGATCAGGGCCTAAGCAAGGAATACAGTAAAAATGGAAATCCTTATGAGGTATTTGCTTTCCACAAGTAATACAATTATTAACTTTTTCTGACATCGGTAAAAAGCAAGAAAGAAGTTTCCCCAATTAGTGAAGACTTCGGTTCTGAAACTCAAACTCGAATATTTCAGTAGTCGGCTGACTGGCACTTGCGAAATGCTTCTGCTTTGGGCACCGTGCGGCAAGAAAGACTAAAGAAAATGGCGTCAGCTGTATGTTTTATACCTCTGACAACCTGACGTCATGGAAGAGGAGACAGCAACTGACGCAGGACCCAAGACTTTGGAATTCAGGCCGACTGAGGGCATCTTGCCAGCAGATTACCCAAATGTAATGACTGCAACAGTGAAACATGAGGAACATCTTTAGTTTATACGTTGTGGACTGCCCAGAATCTGCACACTAGGTGTGCAACATTTATGTTTACCTGCTCTTCCTAAAATATTTGTTTGTAGCTGGCAGCACAGTGATATATAGGCTTTTTGTGGAAAACTGAGTAGTAGTGTCATTTTGCATTTCTTAACAAGATGTATTCTAGTCAGCAGAGACCATGTTAGGAAAGCCATTTCTGCAATCGCACACCAAAGTAAGGCTTTGTGAGGAACGTGATCATGATCACATCCTAAATAAGTAAGGTAGTCAAGCAATTATGCAAGGAGTGTGCAGTATTTCATATGCAGTAGGTTGAAAATTAATGAATATAGGAGTAAAGTAGCCCATGAATGTACTAGGAGCTAGTGAGCTTTTATGCAATAGTGATGATGTTACAGGTAGCACTGACAATAGTTTGTAGGGTATGCGCATTATAGTATAAATTCGGGAATAAGAAAAAGTGCACATCCCAGTTATGGAATTAAGAGATTCAGCATAACAACTTCTTTTGTTTTAGAGGTGAAAAATCTAGTTAGCCTGATGCCAGCATTTCAGGGTTTAAGCAGATTGCTCAAACTGATCTCTGGGTGAGTATTGACAGTTAGAACCACAGTTTGTTGAGAAAAACCTTTATAAACAACAGCAAAGATTCCAGGTAGAAACTCTTCTTCAATACTATTACAAAGTTCAAAAACCAAATAGGTTTAATTAGGAGTCAGAGACACTCACATGACAAGCAGCCCTGAAAATCATATGACAACACATAAATTAAAAACAAATTGACAAAGATTGAGAAACAAAATTCACATTCAAGTGCTAATAAGCACATATATAAACAGCTAAAAATATAACTAACAGCATAGCTTAGTTTGTTGCAATTTTACAAGAATAGGTTTCAATGTAACAGTAGAATTTAAACCTGGAGAATGGTCAGCAGCTAATCTGAGTATCCATTCATATTCTTTGATCTCAAGTAAATTATTCATATCCCCACCTCTTAATGCTGTATGAAGAATACATATAACCCTGAATCTGAATCTGTGATCAGGGCCACATATACATATATGCTTATACAAAACGTTTTTTTTTCATTTTATAAATGTTTTTTTTTTTATTTTATAAATAAATAAATTAAATAAAATAAAAAAAAAAACATTTCCTCGCCTGATCTCAGATTTGTGTTCAGTGATGCGTTCTTTTAGCTTCCTTGTTGTTTTCCCCACATAAAAAAGAGGAATACACAACACAGGTTGCCAGATATATCACATTGATACTAGCACAAGTAGCTAATAAATCAAATTTATATATTTTGCCAGTCGACGGATGCTTGAACACATTGTTGTTGATATTCATAATATCAGAACAAGTACAATTCATACAACAAAAGGTGCCATACTTAGAAGAAGTGGGTTGGTTGGAATCTCTATTGAAATCCTTATAACACAACTTGCTTTTTAATGTTCTCATATTCCTATATGAAAAGTACAGTCTGTCGCCCAGAACAGCCTTGACATCAGCAGATGCCATCATTATGACCCAATTTCTCTCTCTAATCTGCTTAACCAGGTATGTCCTAGTGTTATAAGTAATAACATATCTAATTCTAAGATCTTTTTGTTCCGCTCTACGCAAGGTAGAATTAGACTCATCATTTGATAAGAAAATTGGTTTAAGCTTTGTACTTCTATCAGCTATAGTATTAGCTTTTAGATCTAGTAATAATTTTAAATCATAACCACTATTCAAAAAATCTTCCATCATTTCATCAAGTTGTGTAATAAAACATGTCTCATCAGTACTCAACCTACTAACTCTATTAAATTGAGATGTTACTATGCCCTTAAACACATTGGGAGCATGCATGCTAGTATTGTGTACATATCTGCCAGCATATATCTCCTTTTTATGGATGCTAGTATGAAGAAACCCTTCTAATAATTGTATTTTAACATCCAAAAAAGCTATTGTGCTGTCTGAAAAATCCATTTTAACTTTAGAAAAACCTGTGGTTGTATTCAGATAATCTGTATATTCAACCAATTGAGAGGAAGACCCTTTCCAAATCATAAAACAATCATCTATGAAATGCTGATAAAAGCATACATTATCATTCAAAGAATTCATATTATTACACATATGTGTCTTCTCCCACTGATGTAAAACTAAGTTGGCATAAGTATTAGCTACTGATATGCCCATGGCTACACCAGTCAGCTGCAAGTATAGCTGTTTATCAAACAAAAAAATTTTGTTAGTTAAAACTATTTCCAGTAGGGAGCAGATGTTCTCTATATGTCTTGCTGTTATAGAAACTTGTGAAGTGAGAAATTCTCTTATAGATTCAATACCATATTCGTTCGGTATAATCGTGAATAAAGATGAAATATCCAAAGTTACAAATAAAAAATCCCCTTGGTTTAAAGAAGTAATGTTTAAATCATTATACCAACACCGTAATTTAGCTATAAAATCTGTGGTATCTCTCAAAACATTAGTACATTGTAGTAAAAAAGGTTGTAGCTGTTTCTGTAGATAAATTGAAATTGGCTCAGTTAGCCAACCACCACCAAACACTATGGGTCTCATAGGTGGATCATATACTGATTTATTAGCACCTGAATGTGAATTTTGTTTTTCAGTCTTTGTTAATTTGTTTTTAATTTGTGTTGTCACATGATTTTCAGGGCTGCTTGTCATGTGATTGACTGACTCCTATTTAAACCTATTTGGTTTTTGAACTTTGTAATAGTATTGAAGAAGGGTTTCTACCCAAAAGCTTTGCTGTTGTTTATAAAGGTTTTTCTCAACAAACTGTGGTTCTATTTGTCGTTTACTCGCAGCTTTTGTTTTTTTTTTAGTATTGACAGTATCAGGCCAGTGCAGATGATTAGGTGTTTTTGGAGTTTATACTGCTCAGTTATGTTTTCTAGGTTTTAATTTTAAACTCAAGGTAATTCTTGATCCTCTAGGCTGTAGAAAAGAGCATGGATGCCTGTTTACCCTTTGTTAATGTCACACAATAGGCAAATGAAGGCCGAGAAAACAGACCCTGTACCACAGGAAGTACAGCTCACAGCCTTATACCTATATTCTAGATCATGCACATATGGATTTTTTTGAACTAGGGTTCAGAGTTTCTCAGCTAAATTGACTATTGCTGTCGAATGTTTTAAAATGAATGAGTCTGTTTTGCATATCATAGCACAGCTTCAGAATGGATACTTCTTAAAATTGTGGAAATATTGCCGTCTGCTAATTAATTAAGGGATCTTTAGGGCAGTTATTCTGTATGGAGAGTACAGACAAATAATCCTCAGTTTCACTACTGTTCTCATTAAGCAATAATGCTTTCATTTTAATGAATGTTTCAGGGCATGAATAACAGAATCAGCTTAAACTGTATACTCTGTATCAAGTCTTGGTGTTTCGTTTAGAAGGAAATTTATGTTCAACTTTAAAACAATTCTTCTGTGTGAATTATTTAAGTAATGAGAGGTTCAATTACATTTGCTGGAATAACTACTGAGATTTATACAGGTTAATGCTGGGGATAAGAATGTAGGAACTAGGCCTGGAAGGTTAGATATATTTATTTCCATACCAGAAGAGAATTGTTGAAGTCAGTATAAGATCACAGTTACAGAAAACAATAACTTGCAATATAATTTCTGCAAAGGCAGTGCTCCCTGGTGAGAAGAGTGATGAGGCATGTTTGCTTACTTGACTTTTGCATGCTCGTATGGATAACCACATGTGAAGGAGAAAATGTTTCCTCTAAGCAGTGTGTTGTTTTTGAACAAGTGATCGGCCCATTTATGACTGCTGAGTATGTGTATGTAGTTCAGCAGAGACCTCACAGCAAAGCTCAAAAAGAAAAACATGAAATTTAAAAGGCAAAAAGGCTTTGATGCAATTATAATTAAATCTACTAAAAGTGAAAAATGGCAACTTGTTTTCATTTTTAATTCTAAAGTAAGGGCATAGTCAAGAATGAACTTGTGTGCACTCATTCAAATCTTCTTTCTGGTAGGTCTGTAAGACTTAAAGTTGAAGAGATTGTGTGTTGTGTGAGTATCTGTGTGTAGGTGTTCATATTGTGTATTCAAAGAAACAACTAATTTATTATTTCTGAAGTTATTCCATTTCTGTCACTAGATTGCCACACTGTGTTTCCCTGCTTGATCAGGAATCCCTTTTTTAGACTGAAATGATAAGCAGCCTGGGGGACTTAATGAGACATACACATATGTATATGTATGACTGAGGATTTGCCTGTTTTTTTTAATGGTAAGAATGTGGTACATTGGTGCACTACTTTGGGATTACTAGATAAAATAACACAAATGACCCTAGAATAACCAGAACATACCTGCCATTCCCATCTAGTAAGCTGCAGTATCTCTCTCTTATGACATATAGGATGGATGTTGAGCAGTGCAGACTGAACTTATTGGAAGACTTGTGTTCTAGAAAAACAATCCTTTCTAAATATGCAGTCTGCTTATACTACATGGGAGCTATCACACATTATCAGGCATCCTTCTCAACCAATTAGTGCAAGAAATCTGGACAAAGCCTGACATAATGGGGGGGGGGGGGCAAAGGCCCAAAAGTAGGGACACATTTTAAATGTTTCTTTTATAAGCTTAGAGTTGCTACATGCATTTTCAGAAGGATATAAATTCTGAAACTCAAATATATGTGATTATTTAGTGACTTCAGTCTTCAAATCATCCCAGTAATTTGCCAGAAAACCACAAATTTTATGAGGTACAGTCCAAAAATATGAGGCAAAAATCTGGACATTCTATGAAAATCTGGACAGTTGAGAGGTATGAGATCAAGTGAATAAGAATGTCATTGCCATAACAATTACTTAAAAAGGTATGAAGAGAGGAACTGTTTTAGGGAAAAATGACACATAAGAGAGTATTTGTCTACTGTATATTATAATTGTGGAGTTCTATTATTTCTATTAGACTCCTTTTTATATAGTATGGAAAATACGGATATATCGTATCTTGGTATTTGGGAAGGTTTTGGTATTCACAGTACACAGTAACCTGGAATACTCTACCAAATCACCTAACCTCAACATCCTCTCCTCACATCTTCAAAAATCTCGTAAAAACCTACTACATACAAAACTGGCTGTGTCCATGTCTTCCCCAGGCTAGATCATAACTACTCCCAACTAAGTAATGTTGGCATGGTTCTCCAACCCCACTCTCTTTGCCTTCAAACTGAGAAGAAAAAAAAAAAAACACTCACTCATACTTACTATACACAATGCTAGGTTACTAATGTATGCTCAACTGTAAAAGAACTGTCTACTATTATACTGTGTCAGTGCTTATTAACCTACTGTAAGTGCCTTCAACTGAAATGAGCTACTGTATGACTATAGTACTATTATATCCTGTCAATGCTTATTAACATATTGTAAGTGATTTCAACTGAAATGAACTCAAGTATGACTCATGTATTATGTGAATGTGTATCTATTGTATTGCACTATTAGTGGAGCTGTTCTCCCCGGGCCTCCGCTGAAAATGGACCTGTGCCCAGTTGGACCTTCCCGGTAAGCAAATGTAAAATAAAATAAAATAATAATAAAAGTACTGTACTGGCCTGGACTTCCCTTTTCCTATATGTAGTAGGATGTAGTTATAGCACACTATTTCAGAATTTGGCTTTTTTTCATTCTAGTGTCTTTGATGATAAATCAAAAATAATGTGCAGCTTACCATGATGATGGGAAGAGAAAAACATCAGTCCTAACAATTACAGACGGTACAGCTTACCATAATGATGGGAACAGAAAAACATCAGTCCTAACAATTACAGACGGGGGTTAGCAAATTGTTTGAGTGCAGTGTTTTTGCCATCTGTCAGCTTGCTTCTCTCTGTGCATTATAGAGTGCGACATCCCTTGCAGTATGTACCCCCACCATGGACTCAAATGATGTGTGGAGTTTTCTTCATTTTGAAGGCAGTAACACCATTGGTTTCTGCACCAGCAGCTTTCATCAGCACAGCATGTCGTTGTGAGGAAAAAACAATAACAAGATAAGGGATAGCCTTTCTGTGTGATATAAATGTCTTGTATAATTAAAACGTATGCAATTCATTTCACGCATTCACTTAGAATTGTAATGTGCAGTGGTCTGAGAAGTAGAAACAAACAAATGAAAATACTTACTTACATTTGTATATCACCTAGTTGTATACTTTACCTCAGTTCATTTGGTAACTTTTTTTGTCTTCTGCAGAAGTTTGATTACTTCAACATTGCTTTTCTTTACCCACAAAATAAGCAGACTTACTTTAAAGACATTTCTGAACCTCTGTCAAAATGATTTTTATATTCAGTCCTAACGTTTGACAATTCTTAACTCTACGTGCCAAACCTGTATGCTGACTAAACAAAACTAGAAACCTGTGATTGTAGAGCGAAAGTCTTTGCTGGCTTGAATCTAGCAATTGGGTGTATATTAGAACACTGAAGTTTCAAAACTTCGAATGTTCTAATATCGACCCCTATTCAGCGAATTAAGGTACAGAAAACCGAATTTTTTCCTAGGGAAAGAATTTGGTTGTCCGTTTCTGTCACTTTGCTATTTTCAGCGATGTGCTGGAAAGTTACGGGTCGGGTTCAGGTAAGTGTGCGATTGGCCACGGGTTAGGTGAGTTAGGGTTAGGGCACAGGTTAGGTATGTGTGCGATTGTGTGGATGTGAAGGTGAGGGTTAAGGCGGGTTAGGTGAGTTAGGGTTAGGGCACGGGTCAGGTACGTGTGCGAATGTGTGGACGTGAGGGTTAGGGCAGATTAGGTGAGTTAGGGTTAGGGCGCTGGTCAGCTAAGTGTGCGATTGTGTGGACGTGAGGGTTAGGGTGGGGTAGGTGAGTTAGGGCGCAAGTGAGGTGAGTGTGCGATAGTGACGGACCTTTGGGTTAGGGTTTGGGTTAATGTAAGTGGATAGTTAGTGGTGTATGTACAGTTTAATGTAGGATTAGATGTAAGATTTTAGGAGTGTCTGTGTGGATTTATGTTTGTTTGGTGTGCTTGTGTTGTGTGTATGTGTTTTGGAACAGTAAATTTTTTCCTAGGAAAAAATTCGCTGTTCTGCATGTTCGATGTTGTCAGTGTTCATTGAATATGGGTCATTATTAGAACATTCGAAGTTTTGAAGCTTCAATGTTCTAATATAGACCCTAGCAATTAAATAATTTGATTAGTTGAGGTATTTTACATTTTAATGGCAAATTAGTGCTATATTTTTCTGAAACAGAAATATCGATGTAACATGATATGTGATGGAAAGATTTTGTCTGTGATGTCCATTCTGAGTCGAAGATTATATAACATGGTA
Source organism: Protopterus annectens (assembly GCF_019279795.1). Taxonomy (NCBI): domain Eukaryota; kingdom Metazoa; phylum Chordata; order Ceratodontiformes; family Protopteridae; genus Protopterus; species Protopterus annectens. The sequence continues at coordinate 659,885,291 of NC_056726.1, read as the reverse complement.
CAGGTGATATTTTTACTGAAATAATACAAAAATGTTATATATTTGTTACCTTAAAATTCTTAAAATGAAAAACAATACTTCCTTTATAACTTCATCAGCAAGCTAGCCAGATTAAAGATACAGTTGCATGATGATTCCTGGAGATATTTAGAAAACCTCATCACGATTCTCACTTGAAATCAAGACTCACTTAAAATCAATAATCCAGGTTTTAATTGACAAGTCTTTTCTGAATTATGCTGCGGATCCATAAACTTGTTAGAAAAACTGCCTTCATGTTAGACAATGACCTGCTTAAACACCTAGAGCTTAAGAGAGTTACCATCCCTAACAAGGATTTAAAAAAAATTTGTGTACTAACGTCTTAATTCTTTAGCTTATTTGTGTACAGTGTAAGTTACATTTCTCTCTATAGAAGTTATCAAGATATGATGCCCTTCACATCATTTAAACTTCCTTTGTTAGTCTGCCTTCTTTTCATGCACTAGTCCTGATAGCATGCAGAATTACAGCTTTTTATGACTGCCTCAGGGTTCTTCACTGCTGTTTCTGTCTCGTATGATGTCCATTTACAGCAGACATGGTGAAAAGCATACATGGGTTTTCATAAACTTGTTGCCAACAGGACATGAAGAATATTGTTTTACAGAGTTTGATATGTGACCGCTCACTAGCTTAGCACCAGATGTCATCAATGCTGTGGATGCTTCCAGTCCAATCTCTTTTGATGAAATAGTATTCCACCAGCCACTTTGGGCCATCATGGCCTGGGTCCTGTCTGCCTTCTCGGCCTCACCAGTCAGACTTCTCTTACCTAGTTCTTAGCTGTGACTCTAATCTTACCTCCCACTTCTGAACCTGGCAAGGGCTGATAGTTGCATGCTCTTGATTTTCTGAGTTGTTACTGTGGGAATTCCCATGGGATTTATGTTCAGTTCCTTGACTTCATTTCCTGAGAAAATAACCTTTTAGCAGCTCAGGTATTCTGTTGTGCCAGTAATACATCTATCAGAGTACTGCTTTAGTGAAAATAATGTTATAGTATACCAATGAAACCAAATGTCTTGCCACCTCCTTATACAGAGAGCAGGCATATGAAAGCCTGCTTATGCACTCATATCCATATCTACAGAAAATCTTGCCATTCAAGTCACAGAATTAAAATAATTTGGTTATTACCTTTGACTCCATTTCTTCTGCTTTACCTACAATAAGTAAACAAATGCTGTAAGTGCCTTTTTTTCAGCTTGTCTCTTTCTCTTTCGTTAACCTTTTCTTGTTGGTGTTGGTCTATTTTGCTCACTACTGACAGGGTTCTAAACATCTGGATGTCTATAAAAATGTTTAGTTGCATGCAGTAATTACCACAGTAAGCAGGTTTACTGCTTGTACAGCAAGCAATCTTAGTTCACACCTACTTTATTCATAGCTAGGAACCCTTCCAATTCTGAACTGTAGTATCGAGACTTTTAATTTACATACATGAGAAGAAATAATTTTGCAAGCATATTTTATAGCTGTTCGTATGCTTTCTTTGTGAAAGAAAATTCTAAACTTGGTGTGAAAAGATTGAGTTAAATTATGCATCTTTGAAAGTAACTTTAACAGAGTAGAAGAAAAGGTTCAAAATATGGTTATTTAATCTTCATTTGTGTGGCTTGAGAAGCAGATGATCTTTGGGGGTCATCATTTTGTGCAAGGTTTCCATCTTGTCATTAGTAGGGCAATGTCCCTAGAATTAGATATATTGAGTATAATGGTTGATGTATTTGCCTCACAGACACAAGGTACAGGGTTTGATCTTGCATTTGAAAGGGAAATTGGCTAGCCGTTAAATGGCCCACAAGGGCAGCTAGCCTTACCTATTTACCTATGAATATATTAAGTAGAAGAACAGTGACTCACATTTCATTGAACACAGCGCACCAACATAAGAGTTTACTAAAAATTTAACAGTAACAAGCAAAGTTCACTGGAACCTCCCAAAATGAAAACTTCACAGATAATATCTATACAATCATATCACACAATACCTAATTTAGATATTCCTTCAAACTGAAAAACTAATATAAGTGTTGCAAGAACTAGTCTGTGAGCTGACAGTTCTCACAAGAAGAATGAAAAAAGCAACTGAAACTCTTTCCATGCTGTTATTTCATCCCATAACATTATAGTAGTATTTTCAGTCATTACATCTCAACTCCAAGATTTAGAAAAAGTAATTGCTCATATAGATGTCACTAAGTTATTTGTCTTATGCTAAAAACCCATGGATCAAATGAAGCACATTTTCTGCAGCAGGCACAAGCACGCTGAGAATTAAGCAATAACCCACACCTGGGTATGGGTAATGCTGGCTTTACCCACGGTTGGTGTGGTTTGGTCACGAGGGCGAAGCCCGATTGGCCAAACAAAGACAACCGTGGGTAAATCCAGCATTACCCACACCCAGAAGTGGGTTATTGCTATTATACAATGACATTATTTAAGAAAAAAAACACTTACTTTTCTGAAATAATGGCATTGTATAATGCCTCCGTGCTGCCCTTCCGCAGCTGTCTGGTATTCTGCGGGAGTTCCGCTGTACTGCGCATGTGTATGCTTATGCAGTACATCAGAGCTGTGTGTGGAAGCAACGGAGAAAAGATCTCTGTTGCCTTTTTAAAGGGGTCTTGCTATGTTAAAAGAGTTTAACATAGCAAGATAGCTTTAAAAAAAGCAAGAGAGAAAGGAATATCTCCATTGCTTTTGTTTAAGATATCTCTCTATGTACACGTTTAACATAGTAAGATTACAGCAACAGAGCTCTTCCGTTCTCTGTTGCTACCAAAAACACAAAAAGATCAAGACTTATACTAATGGAAAATGTCCAGGCGACTGGACCTTTTTCCATTAGTATAAGTCTGATTTACAACAGGCACACTGACCAATCAGCGTGGATGTTTTGGAATATTAATGGGGGGGGGGTCATTGTATAATTATTGATAATCACTCTGTTTCTGCTGAATAATGTACCTCTGCTGAATCACTATGCATCCTTTATACTTACATTTAGGCACAGCTTCCCCTGTGCAGCTGAGCTCACAGCCTCTTAGGTACTTTAATACACTAATGATTTGTGAGGATCTAGGAAGTCTAATCTTGCATTCTTGTGGCAATTTTAAGCTCTTATACTTTGCATAGAAATAACCCAGAGGCAGGCAGAACAAGGATATAGGTTCATAAGTTCATAGGTAGGTACCAGGCTATAGGCCTATACAAGCCCAGCCAAAAAGGTACCCTGGCTTTTGCCACCCAAGAAAATTATTTTCCTGTGCCACTGTCGAGCAGAGCCACAGATGTGATCCCCGGGGTGAATTTCCTATTTCCCATCCAATCATCAAGATTTTTCCTGAAGAGTGCTAATGAGGAGCTTTGTTTGATATAGATAGGTAGTTTATTCCAGAGTATGGGAAGTCTCTGGGACAGGAATCTATCCCTCCAGCATGTTCTGTTTATTGTGGTGACAAGGTTTAGGTCCCTAGAGCATGTAGCTCAGAGAGATTGGGATTTCTTTAAGTGAAGCATGCCCAACAGCTCTGGGTTTGACATAGCTTTGTATGTTAGGCAGAGATCACCTCTGAGTAGGCGATATGTGACGGAGTAAAGCTGGAGTTTTTTTAGATGGTCTGTGTAGGGCATCTGTTTGAGGCTGGTAATCCTCTTTGTGTGGTATTTCTGCGGCCTTTCCAGTTGTTGTAGATATCTTGTGAAGTACATACCAAAAGGGGCATTGTACTCTATAATGGGTCTAATGAGTAATGAGTAGAGGGGAACAATGACCTCTTTTTTTCTGGATGAGAAACCTTTTGTGATGAGGTGTGCCACGTAGAAGGATTTCCTGACTACTGTGGTGATGTGATTATCAAAGGAGAGACTACTGTCCACCTGTGTCCCAAGGTCTCTTATCACACTTTCGGTGTTAAGTATACTACCACCTATGTTGTAGTTCATAGGTACAGAGTTTTTACCAAAGGGGATGAAATTGCACTTTTTAGCAATGAGCTTGAGGCCATGGCTTTGACACCAGGCATCTGTTTCAGTGAGGCCATTTTGTAGGATGTCCACATCGTTAGGAGTTTCGATTATGGCTCCTAGTTTGCAGTCATCTGCGAACTTCGTTAGCCAAAGACCTTCTGTGGTAGCCTGTACTTCAGAGAAGTAGATACCAAACAGGAGAGGACCCAGGACTGAACCCTGTGGTACTACAATTGTCACTGGTCTGAAGTCAGATTTGGAGTCTGCTACCTTCACAGTGTGAGTTCTGTCAGTGAGCCAGTTGGCAACCCATCTTGTGACATAGGGATTTATACCTAGTTTAGTGAGTTTATCTATAATTCCAGAGTGGCGGATGGTGTTGAAAGCCTTGGCAAGATCTAGATAGGCTGTGTGAACCACCTTACCCTTATCTATGGCTTTGGTGACTGCTTCAAAGAAGTCTGTCAGGTTTAGGAGACATGATCTGACTTTTACAAACCCATACTGGGTGGATCCAGAGTTTGGAGATTACCAATGTCTTTGTTTATAAGTTCCATGATGATACGTTCCATGGCCTTGCAGACCAGGCTCGTCAGGCTAATGGGGTGGTAGTTCCCGGGGTCCGTGGTGGCTCCCCCCTTGTGGAGTGGGATAACCGTTGCTGTGTGCCATTCAGCAGGCAGAAAGCCTGAGGTGAGGCTATGACTGAACATGGTACTTAGGCGGGGTGTCAGTTTGTTTTGTAGTTCATGTAGAACGCAGCCTGGGATGTTGTCTGGACCCATGGATGCTGTGTTCTTGGCTTTGGAGAGTGTGGTTTTTACTTTGCATTCTTCCAGTATAGAGATGGGCTCTTTAGGGGGTGAGAGGGGGGGTAAAGTTAGCACTGAACCTATCTGCCAGGATGTTATCAATATCAGTTGGGTCTGTATATTTAGTGCCATTGTGCTGTAACTCAGAGCAGATCTGAGTGTTGCCATTGAGATTCTTGACATAGCTATAGAATGCTTTGTGGTTGTCTTTAGAATCAGTGGCGATTTTGTTTTCACAACTAGCTTTGGAGGATTTTATCAGGGATCACAGCTTCTTACTGAGGCTGACCAGGGAGCTCCTCCACTTGTGGGATTTTATTCTCTTTTGCAAGAGTTTCTTCCTTCTGTTGTACAGTTTGTTTATGGCAGGGGACCACCAGATTGGCTTCCGTTGTTTGGAGGATAGCGTCTTGGCTCTGTTTGGGATAGCATGATCCTTGCACTCGTATAAGTGCTTATAAAGTGCAATTGTGTAGGATTCAGTAGTCATAACTGTATTGTCCATCTGCATGGGTGTCATGAAGGTCACCACTTCTGTCTTAAGAAGCAGGAAGTTGGCTTTGGAGAAATTTTTTACCATGGTTTCCTTAATGGGGGTTGGGGGCAGGATGTGGATATCTAGAGTAATTAGCTTATGGTCTGATCGGACCAATGAGGCATTGACTTCAGGTGTGGAACACCGGTCACTCATATTGGTAATGACTAGATCTAGGATATTGTTGCCCCTGGTGGGGGTGTGGATGAGTTGATCCAGGGCATTGGAGTTTATGAATTCCTGAAAGAGTGGAGCGAAGGAGTTGGTACATGAGTAGTTTTCTCAGTTAATGGTGGAGTAGTTGAAATCGCTCATTATTAGGGTGTTTGGTTGAACCTTAATATTTTCCAGTACATCAAGAAAAGAGGAGTGGGAATCCTGGGGCATGGTGGGTGATCTGTAGCAAGTTACAATTTGTATTGCAGTTTTGCCCAAAGTTAGTTGTACTTGGATAACCTCTGCTGCATTATGCTGAGCAACTAGCCTGGAGGTGTGGATATCCTTAATGGATATGGGCACACCTCTACCTTTGGTGTTCCGGTCCGGGTTACATGGTCAAAAAGTGTGGTATGAGTTATAGCCTGGTAGTGCAGGGGTGCTCTCTGGAGCCTTGAACCAGGTCTCAGTCACTGCACAGATATCGATGTTCTCCATTTTAAGGAGTGCCTCGAGTGAGTGCATTTTGAGATTTAGACTTCTAGCATTGAGTAGCATCACCGTCAGTTTTTGCTTGCCTGTTCCTGTTACGGTGGTGAATTTGTCATTTGAACCTTGCCTTAAAAAGGCACTATAGGAATGGCAAGAACCTTAGCCAGTTTCCCGAATCCCAGGGGTGACAGGTGCAGGCCATCTCTGGCAAAGCATCGTGGTCTGTCGACCATGTCATCCCAGGCAGACAGATACTGGATCCCTTTAGAATGGCACCAAAAGCTTAGCCAATTGTTGAAGTCAATCATTTTGTCCTTGTACTGCGGCATCATTCTGGGTGATGGCAGAATGCTACTCAGGGCTAGGGTCATACCTGCCTGGGCTACAAGATGGGAGAGCTCTTCCATGTCTCTCTTCATGTAGTCCAGGGAGGTACATCTCAGGTCATTCACACCAACATGGACAATGACAGAGTCATATTTGTACTACTTGTGGAGTGGCCTGAGTGCGTGGGTTATGTGGCGGATCCTGGCACCCGACAGGCAGCTGACAGTAACCTTCTCCTTGTTTAGCCTGGTGAGTGGGACATCAGTGTGCCTGACTATAGAGTCACCTATGAGTAGTGTGTTGGGTACGTTGTTTTGCCTTATTGGCTGTGGTTGAGTGGCACACTGAGTCTGCGGTCTGTGTGTCACTTGGGTTGTGTTGGGGGGTGGAGGTTGCTTGCATTTCTGCTTTGGAGGTCTCTGTTGCTTGAGCAGATTATTATTGAGAGCCTCCGTGAATGTTTTTGTGTTTCTATGTGTGGATTTTGGTGGTGTAGATTTAGTGAGACTAAGTAAGACTATATGTTCAGCAATTTACATGTTGCCCCATCCATCAATTTGCAGTTAACCATCCACTCTTCCAAATTACATTTGAATAGAGTAAACAAAGTATTTTGCTTTATGTGGAGCAGAAGACAGCTCCATAGAAGTGGAAATCTATGTGATACATATCTGTTCCTCCAACATGTTCTATTTATTTTTGCAGAAGAGATTGAGATCCCTTGAGCAGGTGTTTATGCCAGCACTGTACTTGTGAATTTGTAATAGGTCTGAAAGGAAAGGATCTGTTGGAGGTCTGTACTTGAGGCAGCAGTCACCTCTTAGTAGAATGTATGATACTGAAAAGATGGACAAGGTTTTAAGATGGTTTGCAACTCCAGAAAAAAGCTATGGATTAGCCTAATGTTTCCTGCTGTATTAAAACAGGACTGAGATGTTAAAACATTTTCTTTTTGAATTCATAAACTGGTATATGAATACTCAGAAATATGCATGTTAGTACCAACTAATGTGTTGCTTATTCTGCACAAAGTTTATCATAAGATATAGTATGTGAAACTAATGAAACCAAGAAATAAATGAGAAGACCAAATAAAGGCTGCAGAATATAAAATTATATCATGACAGACAACAAGCTGCTGTATAGTATCAGACAAAGAAAATTATCAGAAACTACAGTTAATATGAAAAGTTAGTGCATAGTTCAGTGTTCTCTTTTAAATTTAATATCGTGTGACTTTGCCAGCCTGTGGATACAGTGACAAGGTTTCAGAATGCACTCCTGGTTTCCAGAGACCTAGTACTTCAGTCATTGGAGAATTTGGTAGGGGAGAATTGAACAACTTGTGCGGGGAGGGGGGGTCCATAGCTGCCCATCGTCTAGTGCATACCAGATGTTGGTAATGTGGCTATCTGTAGGATGCTTATTTTCAGCACTGAAGTGGATGGAGTGGGGACCTCCTTGTTATTTACACATGTGAAGCTGTATGTGGATATGTACAAGAAAGTACTGGATGCTTCTCCCACAGTTAGGCATAGGTTTTTCATTGGGAACCCATGTGGAGAATGAGCTGTTATTCAGTCACCAGGTATCCACTGTTGTAAGGAAGTCCTTCATTGGGGAGCTTATTAGTAAAATGGCATCCAGATCCAGATAGGTTATCATTCCACTATAGTTTGCTAGTATGCATTCATTAGGCTGATCATCGAACATAAATGCCCCCTTCTGTATGTCCATGTCAAAATCAGTTTAGGAGGTTGGTAAAATTGGTAAGGTGTTTACTTTATAAACACAAGATACAGAGTTTGGTTTTCCCCTTTGGATGGGAAATTGGATAGGCTTAAAATGGCCCACAAGGGCAGGTAGCCTAGTACTTACCTATAAAATAACTGGCACAGCTTGAACGACCACAACATTTTCTCACTAAGAAAAATCAGGGGCCTAAATCACCATAGCTACAATGATCATCTCAAAGCCCCGTTACTCTTTTTCAGTATCTTATAGGATGCTGAGGGGGTCATCTCTGTCTTGATTAAAAAGCCTCTAATGACCCCACCCAATCATACGTGCTACACTTCTAAGTCCAGCAGTGATAGAAACACCCACTCAAGAAATCTCAGCCTCTATTCCAACTTTAATAGATGTCTCACAGAGAATACTACTTCTCTGGAATCAACTTCCTGTGTGTGTAAAGCAAAGTGCATCTCTTAATCTATTCGAGTAATTTGGATGAATGGATGGGAAGCCGCAGTTCACCTCTGGATTGCCATGCTTGTTCTTATTGGGCAGGAGTAGCATGTAAATGTCTGCTTGCCTGTGGGTTATTTGTACATATACTACAATGGGCTCTGGGTTAATTGTGATAAAAATGCTAGGGCTAGAAATTTAGTGGGAATGCATGGCTAGGCTCATGGAAATCGTCTCAGATTGGTAGCCTAGTAAGTACCTATGTACATAAAGTATTTTGCACTAATATGGACATGTTTTAACACTGTTAAAGTTTTATTTATTTATTTTTTTGTTCAATTCATCCTTGTTTTTTTTCTCTTCACATGCACTAGGGGAAAGGGGTGCCAAATGAGGGTCCCACACTGTTACATACACACATAGCTAGAGTAAAGCATACCTTTCTGTCTGTATAGATGAATCAAAACATAATTATCCACCACCATCAGAAGCAGATTGGGGTGAATGCTTAGGCTTAGTCAACACTGCTGAATGAACCTTGGAGAATTTCCCCTTCAACAAATTGACTGACTACCTAGCAAATATGAAGTGTTTATTTATTTGGAAAAAATAGGAGGAACTATTTTTTTGGGCAAAAAATATATGGCTTGCATACTTTATACCATTACAGTAAGAGATGAGCAGGGTTGTGTAACCAGGATGTTAATATATAACCCAATGAGTACAGTACAGCCTCTTCAATTGTGTGTGTGTGTGTGTGTGTGTGTGTGTGTGTGTGTGTGTGTGTGTGTGTGTGTGTGTGTGTGTGTATGTGTGTATGTATATGTGTGTATATGTGTGTGTAGTAACATATTTGTGGAACATAATCCTTCATGTCTGGTTCCCATCCCTGATTTTATGTATTTTATATTTAAAATATGGTAATGTATGGAATGATATATTGTCTTCTGCATCTTTATGTGAGAAGTCATTAATTTTCTGAATGAAAACCTATTTCATCCTGTAGCTGTCAGGTTTTGAGTCACAGCTGTTAACTCCCTGTGGCTCTCTATTTTTATGCATTTGATGTTTATAATTTAGTAGGTAATTGAAAGATGCACTGTCAGCGTGAAAAGACCTTAAACTTATGAACTGAAAAATCATTATAAGGTTGTAAAAGATGAAGTTATGTCTGGATTCTGCTGTGAATATTTACCGAATCTGTGATATAGAGAATGTTTTACAACAAGGTATAAGGAACTGTGAAATCTCTGTATGTTAAAGAATATAACTAGCCCTGTAATGTATTTTTCCCCAACATTTACAGCATTATTATAGGGTATTAGCTATGATTTGAAGGAATGTTACTGTATGGTTATATCCAAAAAGGAGGTCTTTGCCTATTTAGCATTTCTGATTTATACCCGAGAACTGCTTTGGTAGATTTATTCAAATAGATCTTTTTTCCAGATATTGCTGTGACACAAGGCAAACTACACAAGTTAATGTAGATTATAGACAGTAATGAATGCATACTATAACTGAAGCAACAATGTGTATGTAGATAAAATAGCTATGAATGTTAAGGATTAAATCACAAAGCTGTCTGTGTGACATTAATGTCATAGTGTTGAAGCCCTGACTACAACCCAGGTTCATTTAGAAGCCTGGGCAAAGGAAGAGCTGATGTTGAGGGACATGGAATAAAACTGCAAATCCTTCTTTCCACTCTTGGGTAGAGCACAATGGCCACACAATGGGGAGGCATGCCACTGGCGGGGAGACTAGAGAGCGGAATTAGCTAGGAAAGGCATGTAGACCAAAATACCACAGCAGTAGTCCAATGCACTGCCACACAGCCATAGGGTTAGGGAGTAACAACAAGAATCCATTCTCAGTCAGCCACCATATGATAGATTCTGTGCTATCGCTTCTATATACAGTCACGGTAGTCATTGCGCAATGTATAACCTCTTGCATGTAAGGCTTTCTTCCTTAGATACCAAAGACCTACTAGGTAATGGGTTACTTCTTGGGTTTTCCCCATTAGTAATGGCTGTGGAGAGGAACCTCCGGAGAGAAGGCAGCACTGGAGAAGCATTGGAGAGATTAAGATCCATGATGACTGACCATAGCAGCAAGTCTGCCATATAGTGAGCAATCTGCAGCGATAAAAATATTATGTAATGCTGCACAGGTGCAGTCCAAATGGAAGCAAAAGTACATCCATTATTAGTCGGTCTGAATTATTTGCAAGTTTATGTAGTCTGTGCAGGAGTTCTGTGCACAGAATAACTAGTACGTCTATATTAAGCTATTTTCTTCAAATAGACAATGCTGGAAAACTCAGGGGGTACCCAGCAATAGCTGGGTTTGATTTATTTGATTGAAAACTTAAAATAGTGAAACCCATAATGTTGAAAACTCAAAATATTGAAGATGGGAATTAAACCTTGCCCCCATTGCTCTGCAATATAGAACTGGTATATATAATTAGCAGAGGGTATGGGGGATGTAGGAGAGCTTTTTAGTTTTTGACATTTTGGGTTTTCAAAATTATGCCATAAATCCCAGTATCATGATCCTTAAAGCTATAGTTGCTGAATAAAAAGCACCAGTCTTGATGGAACTATGATAATTTACAACTGCTGATACTTTTTTTTGAGAATTGTGGATCCAAACAATCAATATAACTAAAACTATAAAGAAACATTCATCAGACTGAATACAAAACCCTAACTTTGGCAAGTATTAATCAGTTTCTGACTAAAGTCTCAGAATACTAATATTTGTGACCATGTCCATAGTGTACCACCATCTTTGTGCAAGATATTCCCAAATGTGATCAACAATTATTGTGAAAAATTACTTTTTGAATAAATTACAAAATAACAGTGTTTGTGATTCACAAAGTGGACTGTCAAATATGTTGAGCTGAAAATCTCAGCTTAAAAATGTTTGAGTGCACTGCATAATATAGTGTAAAATTGTGGAAAGAAAACAGCTATAACCTTAGAGGGTAAAGTATATATTAAGATAAACAAGCAATAATAAAAAACACCACTAGCAAATAAAGGTACCTGCACAGTTCGAAAACAGGGACCATAAAATAGAAAATAATAAAATCAGCCGTGCAGAATCCACCCAGGCAGTCGTTCGAATAGTAACTTTTCAGATAAAACACCAATAAGCAGTCCAACAAGGTACTTAAAAACCATCGAACACAAATTCAAGTGTCTGTTCAGACCATTATTCAGACTGCAAAACTCTTTCGAATAGTTTCCTCCAATAAAAATCCAAAATTAGATTCAAAAGTCTTTATTAACGTAAAAGATGTTCTACACTTTTGAATAGTTTCCTCCAATAAAAATCCAAAATTAGATTCAAAAGTCTTTATTAACTTAAAAGATGTTCTACACTTTCGAATAGTTTCCTCCAATAACAAGCCAAAATTAGATTCAAAAGTCTTTATTAACTTAAAAGATGTTCTTTTAAATAAAAAGACTTTTGAATATTTTTTTGATTTTATTGGAGGAAATTGACACAATACCCTGAATTTTTAACAAGGAAACTATTCGAAAAAAGCTTTGATCTATTAAAGAGTTTTTATGGTCTGAATAATGGTCTGAACAGACACTTGAATTTGTGTTCGATGGTTTTTAAGTACATTGTTGGACTGCTTATTGGTGTTTTATCTGAAAAGTTACTATTCGAACGACTGCCTGAGTGGATTCTGCACAGCTGATTTTATTATTTTCTATTCTAATATATTTTCTATTCTAATATGTTAAGATAAAGTAAATTTTATTTTTCCATCTGGGTGTTTACAAACATATTTTTATTATTTATTTATGTATTTATTTACTTACTTACATTTGTTTACTGGGAAATTCAGACTGGATGCAGGTCCTTTTTCAGAGGAAGCCTGGGGAGAAAAGCTCTGTACAGAAATAGTACAGAGTATATGATGAACAATACTGATAGAAATAATAGTGATAGTATAAGCAATATCAGCATGGTAAATATGAACAAGTAATGTGCAAAACTATTGATAACATAAGATAGCCAATGGTATATGCAATAGGAATTTGTAAACACATAAATGACACATAGTCGTGATTGGTAGACACCAGTTGCAAGGTAGAGACTGCTAAATCAGAGTAAGTAATATACCATAGAACTAGCAGATAATCCCATAGTCTGAAACAGTTATAGAGCAGATGTTAATCAAAATGGTGGAATGAGCTGGTAGGAGAGTTAGGGAAATAGTATGGAAGGAGGTAGGAGTAGAATGGTGTATGGCAGAGTGGTGGAAGTGATGTTGAAAGTAGGTAGGAGTGAGGTAGTTGAAGATGTATAGTTGTAGTGATGCGGTGTGGTCATTGAGAGTGTTAGAGGAGGATATGAGAGATAAAGTGGAGGTGGGGCAGCGGTGTGGGTGGTTTGAGAGTGTTAGAGGAGGATATGAGAGATAAAGTGGAGGTGGGGCAGGAACAGGGGAAGCCAATACCTGCAGAGAAAGATAGCAATGTTCAGACAGTGGAAGACAGGGTGGCTAAAGGAAGGGAAGTGAAAGGAGTGGAGCAGTAGGTGGGATTATTAGTCAGGATTTGTGCATGGACATAACCAGTGTCCTTTGAGGTGGGTTTTTAGAACAGTTTTAAAGAAAGTGCATAATGGTAATGTTATTATATTGGGGAGGGGAGTATTCCATAACCTGGTTATTTTGTAGGAGGAAAAAAGCTTCTCCAGCAGAGTTCTTGGCATTGGTTGCTAGAAGTTGTTTTTTGTTACTGGAGTGTAGAGGTCTATTGGTATGGTAGGGCTGGAGAAGATATTGAAAGGGCTGGGACATTAAGAGGGTAGTTTACTATATTGTGGGCTAGAGAGAATCGATTCAGGTGGAGAAGTTGAGAGTGTTCAAGCCAGTCAAGTTCTCTATGTGAGATACAGTGGTGGCTGTGGTAGGATGCTCCACTGCCAAATTTAGCAATTTTGTTTTAACAAGCCTCAAGCTTGTTTAGGTCTGCTTGCCTGACAGTGGTAAGTATAGGAGAGGCATAAAGTAGAGTGGAGATAAGGTGGGAATTTGCCATAGAAATTCTGGCAGTTTTGGTGCGGAATTGTTTGTTTCTATATAGGGCACCTAGATTTTTGTGAACTTTTCTATGGTTAGTGAAATGTGAATGTTGAATCAGAGATGGCTGTCAATCTCAAAAGCAAGTAATTTGGTGTATTCTGTTGGGGAGATGATGGTATTTTCATTGGCTAGGATATTAAAGTGGGGGTTGAGAAGGTGATATTGTGTGGGTTGGAAGATGAGCTTAGTCTTGTTAGGGTTGAGAATTAGCTGGGCATCAGATAGTCAAGTTTCCACTGAGGAAAAGGCTTTCTGGGTGATCCTACAGAGTTCTGGTATTGTGGGGGCAGAGCAGATGAGGGTGGAGTCATCTGCATACTGAATGAGAGAAGCCTGTTTGGTGGCTGTAAAGAGATTATTGGTGAAGAGAGAGAATAGTAGTGGTCCAAGGATGGATGTCTGGGAAATGCCGAGTGTGATAGAGAATCGAGGAGACAGATTTTTAAGCCAGACAACAGATTGTTGGCAGTCCATTAGATAACTGTTAAACCAGTTAGTAACTGATTGGGGAAAGGATAGGTTAGTGAGAACAGATTAGTTGTGATTGACTGTCAAAAACCTTAGATAGATCCACGAATATGGCAGAGTAGAACAGGCCATCATTTTTATGTTGAAGGATAGTGTTAGTGAAAGAGAGCAAGGCAGATGTAGTGCTGTGGAATGGCCCATGTTAGGTGCTGGAGAGGAGGTTGTTAGTTAGGAGGTAGTCCTGGACTTCTGAGTGGATGCATCTCTCAAGTATCTTGGAGAGAGGGGAGAGGATAAGAGAGGATGGCTATGGGATGGTAGTTGGAGAGTTCAGTAAAGGAGCCACCTTTATACAGGGGTATTATGTGGGAAATTTTTCACAGTGTGGGGATATAGCTTTCTGTTATGGACCAGTTGATCAGGATAGAGACTGGGTAGGCTAGGACATCAGCTGCTATTTTTAGGTATTCACAGGGGAGATTGTCAGCAGCTAGTTTAGTAGGCCTCAGTTTTAGTAGATTTTTTTTATGTTAGAAGTAGGTACTGGAGTAAATGAAAGACAGTGGGCAGAGTATTTGGTGTTAATGAGGGGGGTGGGGAGGGGGTTGTGTTGCTTGGCTAAAGCCAGTATGGTTTCAGTGAAGTGTATGTTGAATGAGGTGGCAATATTGCTGGAGGAGGGGGGAGATGTAAGTGGGGGATGTGAACTTCACCTGGGTGGAGAATGAAGTTAATGACAGACCAAAACTGTCAAGTGCTGTGATGGGAAGAGTTTAGGGCAGATTGATAGTATTTTGTTTTAGCTTCCTTTATTTGCTTTTTCACCTTATTTTGCCATTCTAGGAATGACTGTCTAAAGGATGGGGGTTTTGTAGAGCGCCAATGCTCTCAGGTCCTATCCCTGCATTTTATTAATGATGTAGTGCTTTTTTGTAGCCGGGGGGGGGGGGGGGTATTGTGGCTTGACTCTAGCATTTCTTATGGGGCATGTGTATTTAGGATGTTTTGGAAGGTACTAGTAAAGAAGTGTACTGCTTCATCAAGATTGAAGTATTTTAGTGGTGACCAGTTACAGGTTTTAACTGATGAGGTAAAGGTGTGAGGTTTAAAGTTTTTTTGATACATATTTGTTGATAGATGATGGGTTTAGCATTATTTATGCGGTGTTTTAAAAAAGAAAGTCGGGGTATTGTCACTGAGGCTGTTTTATAGACATCCAGCTAGGTATGACTGAGGGGCTTTATTGACTAATATCCAATAAAGAGTAGATTGTTTGTTAAATATGTATTTTAAATACAAAAAGGGACAACAGCAGCAGTGAAATATGTAAAACAAAATATAAATAAGCTAATTATAAATTTTAATGAATAAGTCAGTAATGGGATTGAAGCGAGGAAAGCCTGGATTTCAGATTAATACCAACTCTTTTCTCAGTGTTTAAATTAACCCTTCTAAAGAGATGGTATTTAACATACTACCTAGTAGTGGTCCTACAATTTCTGAGCTGAATGTCAGAAGACCAGCCAGTACTGAAATCTATAGGGTTATCATACACTTAGATATGTGCAGTTTTATTTTATGCTCTTCCCCATTTGACCCACCATCAAGTCTCCCCAGATTGGACTCCAGTTTCTTTGTTCCCTGGCAGGTGGTGTTCACTTAGGGTTGCCCAAAGAGGCCATCATTTAGGCAGACATATCAGAATTGTAATCTTACCCAGCAAGCCTGCAATACAAACATTTTTGTATAGTTCCCTAACCTCATTTATCCGTATATGCACAGTTGCTCAAAATGCCCTCTTCCTGTGAGTGCACACTCCAATGTACTAACTAATGAAGGATACCACAGCTTGGCTTGGTGAGCTATAGGTTCCCTTCCTCCCCCAGGCAGGGCCAAGTCTTAAGTGAACTGGAGCCATAGATGGTCCCCCTGCTGTCCACTGTCTCCCTTTTGCAGGCATCATCCTGAGTCCTCTGTCCCCTTCCCCCCAATCCTGGTCTACCCATAATAGCCAGATTACATTTTTCTTCCTTTTCTCTTGGTTTGTCTAACTCTTCATTTGTTTTTGCATTCATGCAATAAATCCGAACTGGGCAAGACTTACAAAAGGTAACTGTAGAGGAAATAGCTGCATTAAGCCATGGAGTCTGTGGGACACAAGACTGCATGAAGCCCCTTGAAGCAATGAAGGTTCTAAATACTCTGAGGTACATTTTACAGTTGTTTTAAACAATCTTTTCATCCATTGATGGCCTGAAAAAAAAACATGATTAATGAAAAAAAGTCAATGTTACTTTTTCAACTTAGCCTTTTCACGTATCCTTTCAATGCACCCTTACTAAGATAACACTGTAATAACTGAGGCAGAAATAGCTGTATTAAGATGGGTTGGGGGCTGCTAAGTCCCCAGAAGCCATGGGGTTCTAGATGCTCTGAGGCTTATTTTAGATTTTTTTTTTCTAAGCAACATTTCATCCAGTGGTGGCCTGAGCAAAAGTCATGATTAAGGAAGGAAATTCAGTCATACAATTCAACTATGTTTTTCCTGCATCCTTTCAACACATACTAACTGAGCAAGATGACACTGAGACAGATACCTGGTGTCAAAACCATAGCCTCAACCTAAATGCCAAAAAGTGCATAGTCATCCCCTTTGGAAAAAACAAAGTACCCACAAACTACCACATAGGTGGTAGCCCCCTAAATACGGAAGACATAATAAGGGATCTGGGGACCCAAGTAGATAGTAACCTCTCCTTTGATAATCACATTGCCAAAGTGGTTAGAAAATCCTTCTATGTGGCCCACCTAATCCCAAAAGGGTTTGCATCAAGATCGAAAGAGGTCATTGGGCCCCTCTATGCATCAGTCATCAAACCCATCATAGACTACAATGCCCCATTTGGGATGTACCTTACAAGACACCTGCAATACTGGAAAGACCACAGAAGTACCTCACCAAGAGGATCACTGGCCTCAAGCAGATGCCCTATGCAGCTCAACTGAAGAAACTCCAGCTGTACTTGGTTGCATACCGCCTACTCAGAGGTGATCTCTGCCTGACATACAAGGCCATGTCCAACCCAGAATTGATGGACATGCTCTACCTAAAGAAAAACCATACCCCCTCAAGCCACACGCTCCAGGGATCTAAACTTCACCACAACAATAAATAGGACGTGCTGGAGGGATAGATTCTTGCCCCAGAGACTTCCCATGCTCTGGAACAAGATTCCAATCTGCATTAGGCAGAGCTCCTCGCTAACCCTCTTCAAGAGAAACCTTGACTAGTGGGTGGGAAACAAAATTTACCCCAGGGATCATTTCAATGGCTCTGCTGGACAGAGGCACAGGGATCTAATTTAAGGGGGTTGCAAAAGCCAACACATTCTGTCTAGGCTTATAAATGCCTTCGGGCAGATAGCCTACTACCTACCTATAAACTTATGAACAATATAATAACTGTAGACAAATTATGCTAGGGGTCTGAGAGCAACTAGGGCCTGAATAAAAATTAGTAAGGAAAGAAATTCAATCTTACTTTTTATTTCACGGAAGAAAATATGTTGTATCAAAGGATTAATTCCCCAAGATGACAAAATAGCAGTTTACAATAAAATGAGAATATACTTGCAAGGGTTTATAAATTATATCTCAGAATAGAACATGCCTTCCTGCCCCTCTCAAAAAAGAGAAGATAGATAGCTTTTGTGTATCCACTTTTGGAGTTACATTGGGACGATGATTAAGGCACAAATGGCCACAGTCATATATTTCAAGTTGTTGCTCTCATATTTACATATTGCAGGTCTTTTCATCCTACTCCCAAAGCACAGCATGTACCTGTACACCCCTCTGATATCAAACTGGGACAAGTGAAAAAAAAACAGAGCATAACCTGTTTCAACCTGTAGCTATCAGACATATATAAACAGCATTCTTCCTGCATCTGCCATTTGACTGTGAGGAACGTTTAAAAAGATAATGATTTCAGTAATGTTTCTAACTTGTTACTCTGAAATAGTGCATTACTATAGTGACCATCTGTGCAAACATCTGTTGTTTATGAGAAAACCAAAACGAGTAATGACCACAATGCCCCAGCCCAGCACAAGACATAGTACCATAGGCCTAAGCACACCTGTGATGTTTTGAAGGAAAATTAAAGGAATAATGACACTATGCATACAAGCTACAATGACTTTCTATACACACCACTAAGCAGGGCTGATTTTAAACTAGGTAGGGTTCAGGGCAGAGGCAACTACAATGGCTATGTCATAATCCACTTATATGATCTTAGGAGGCTACCTCCAAATGCTCAAAAGCTGTAGATATTCTGTGATGCATTTAATGTCTTACTTTCCATGAGAGATGATTGTTTAAACTGAGCAAATTCAAGCATCTGATTATGATAAAAGAGGTTGGCCATGTACTACTTTTCACCTTTGCTCCATATAAACAGTTGCCACACATTAAAGTATTCCAACTTGCTTAACACAAATTATAAAGCCAGAATAATGAGCAAACAACAGCAGCTAGTAACTTTCCTCCATAGATAGCCCCAGCAATTATAGCAACTTTGACTGTGCATATCTCAAATGACCATTTTTTTTTATATTAAAAAGTTTTATATATTTTGCCCTGGTTCCTCAAAAGCCAGCACCATAACTCTCTGTTCTTCCCTGATATTTTTACCATGGCCATGATACAATTTTTAGCATTCTGGTGACTAAATGAAGGATTACAATCAGTCAATAATGCTAGACATTAAAGTTTTTTTCTTATTATTCAGAAAATACATATTGAGGTGCAAAGCCTGTTTTCCTATTAAGTAAATCAGAGTTTGTTTGTGCCTTTCGGCTTTTCCCGGTTAGGGGTCGCCACAATGGAACTCTGGTCCGCTAATGATTGGCAGTTGATTTTTACATACTGGCTTGCCAGGCCTGACGCACAACCTTCAACCAAGGTACGCCCGTTCAAGCATGTCTCCACGCCGAAGACGCTCTAGCTGAGAATCAAACCAGACAGCGTCTTACTGTGAGGCGACAATGCAACCGCAGCCCCACCACCGCAGGTATTAAGTAAATTAGAGTAATATTTAAAATTTGTCCTGCACAAGTGTAGTTTGTGCAACAGCTTCTCAGCAAGTTTCTTTTACTTTTTTTAAACTATAATGACTTATATTGTGCAAGCAAGTGATGCCTTGTATTAATTTCTTTTCACTTTCCCCCACTGCTGTGACAATTGAGTTGGTGTTATAAGAAAAGCAGGCCAAGCCCCATCCACCCTTCCATTGTAGGGGGTGCAGGTGTTTTGCTTTGGGGGGCATTTATTTGTCTTCTTAACATTTTGAATTTGCACTTCGATGTAAAAAAAGATGAAGCATAACTTTGTTGTAGGGTGCCAAACAAACATGGGTAAACCATTCCACAGGACTGACAGTATATCATAAGTAACCAAATCAAGCAGGATAAATTTATTATATCCAAGATGTTAAAGATGGGCCTTGCTGCATTCAGTGGTAGGGTACTGTGGGAAAATGGGAACTAATACTAAGGGTAGAAGAGTTCTGGGCCTGCTGCAGGCATTCACGATTTGAATCTGAGAGGCTGAGGTAGAGAGCTTTAACCAGACCAAGGTAGGGAGAGACTGCTTCATGAAGGACAATATATGATTGAATGATTAAGCCTGGATTTATTGTGGAACCAAAAGTGCAGCAATTTTACAGTAAGTGAAACATCATCCTGCAGAGTCAGCATGTTATTAGGGATAGTTTCAAGAACTGACATATTTAGCACAAACTTCAGCTGATTTTCTCCATAAAAATGAAATGCAAAGAACTTGAGGTAAAAAGGCAAACTAGTTGAGAACAGTGAAATCTATTTCATGGGCTCTCATATATGCCTAATCAAGATTTCATAGTTCACATTATCATATTCTGCCCTGAGATGACTGAAGATTAAAATGATATATAATCATTGATCCCGTCTTACTGAACAACTATAGATAACTGTAATTATGTCATTACTGTGCCGAGATATAAATCCAGACTGTCATTCAGTTATTAGTCCATGATATATAAAATTAGAATACAACTGAGTATATTGATGTGTGTATATTATATATCTATGTCTATATATGGGTCTACTTCATTTAAATGAAAGTAGGTTTAAACAAATTTGACTTACCCGAGATGAACCCACCAAAGCTGCAGTACAACGAACTCACAGACTGCCGAATTCCTTTCCCTGTGAAAGGAACCACTAGGCCACCATAGTGAACTGTGCCCTCTCTTCCATTAGTGCACTCTTGGAGTTGGCATATTTAAGTAGAGGGATGTGAAGCCCCCAAATGGGGGCATGCGGGGTGAAGCCCCCCATTTTGGTGGGCTTACTTTTCCTCCATTTTGGTTCATTACCATGGTGGCCAAGTAGTTCCTTTCACAGGGCAAAGGAATTCAGCAGTCCATGCGTTCGTTGTACTGAAGCTTCAGTGGATTCAGCTCGGGTAAGTCAAATTTGTTTAAATGTACTTTAATTTAAACAAAGTAGATCCATACACATATACATATATGTGTGTATGTGTGTGTGTGTATGTATATATATATATATATATATATATATATATATATATATATATATATATATATATTTAGAAAGAGAGCGAGAGATAGACATATAGATATATATAGATTAGAAATATATGTGATACCTTTGATTTACCAAGTTACAGTTTTATAGAATGAAACAGTAACTGTCGCACTGTCAAGTTGCTGTTTCACAGAGTTTTTTTTTTCTCAAGATAACAGTAGAAATGGAATGCAGTTGCCCTTTTCTGAGTCTTAGAGGTTTGCAGGGTTGTTGTTAGATGGTGTTTGTGTTGTCTTTAAGGGTGTTTGTCATTGGTGATGCTATGTTTGATTGAAGAACAGTGTGGTAAGGATAATTTCCTGTTACCTGAACTGCTGTGAGATCTTGATATTATTATATTTCAAAATGCTTTGATGTGAGGGTACTGGGAGTGGGTGTGACCTCCTTAAAAAACATTTATTCCGTACAGTTTTGTGGATTAGGAATCAATGTATATTACTGTTGCAGTGGCTGTCCATGAATTTGTCACAGTCACACATGTATAAATACACAAAATTCACACAACACACGTACTACAGCTTTGCTGTCAACCTCCCAGTTTACTAATTTAACTTTATTTGGGCTGTAGTCAGTGCTTATCCCAAGGTTGCCACTCAATCAGCATTCTATGTGAGGCATCACGTGCTTAGGAGCACTTATGTCCAGCCTACACCAAGCAGGTCATGGACTTCATCACATGACATAACTAAAATCACTCCAACGAAAACCTGCAGATTCCACTTCCATTTCATAAGTTCATAGGTCCATAGGTAAATTCTAGTTTATCATCTGCAGACTATTACAATCCTAGCTAATAACCAGAGGTCAGAACCAAGCCCTGTTCCTTGCATCTGTGAGGTTAAGAGCTTATGCATTATGCCAACCCTCCCCCCATAAAATTCATAGGTGAATACTAGCATATCAGTTTGCAGACTATTCCAAGCCTAGCCAATAACAAGAGTTCATAATCAAATGCTATATCTTGTATCTGTGAGGTAAAGGCTTTAAGCCCTTTTGCCAACCCCATGATTTTTGTATTATGACCTTCCCTCATATTCCTCCCCCTCCATCCAAGGTTCACTGCCTTTTTACTGGGCTGCTCCTCCCCTCAGCGAGCACCAAGATGAGCATCCCCCCAGGATAAGTATGCCAGTCCCTACCTGCCAACAGCTCAGACACCTGAACCACTAATCAAACCTGGGTCACCTGAGCCATAGTTTTATCCCTGTATGCTGCAGCACTTGCAGTCAATAGTCCAGGCTTTATCTCTGTATGCTGCAGCACTTGCAGTCAATAGTCCAGGCTTTATCCCTGTATGCTGCAGCACATCCACTCAATGAAAGCACCTCGGGAAGTGAACACCTGAGTCCAGCTTGTGTGTAAGAAGTCATGCAACCACTTCTCACTCGGCAGAAATAAAAAGACTTCTAACAGTTTAAAAGGATGGACTGTACAACCTGCCAATAATATGAAGGATCAAGCTAAGATGCAACAGAGGTCTCATGAGACAAAAAGAAAGAAAAATCGCTCTTTACTTGCCTTCTCAATATTTGCACATAAAATCTTGGCATCAAAAATAAGCTTGAGATGGCATACCCTTCTCCTTCTGTACTTCA
The DNA here is from genome assembly GCF_019279795.1 of Protopterus annectens. Taxonomy (NCBI): domain Eukaryota; kingdom Metazoa; phylum Chordata; order Ceratodontiformes; family Protopteridae; genus Protopterus; species Protopterus annectens. The sequence continues at coordinate 659,862,930 of NC_056726.1, read as the reverse complement.
GCCTCTGACCCTATCTCTGTAACGTCAACATTATGATTGTATTACACCAAAATGGCAGGCAATTGAGGTAAATAGAAAGGGACAAAATGATCACACCAGTAATAGTCTAATCTGATGATAAAAGGCAGTAATCCAGACTGAAATTTGCACTGCAGTTTAGAAAAAGATGATCTAGTAAGGAATTCACGATTGCTGAAAGTTACATTTTTTGCATCACTAAACTGTATAATCTAAACAGTAAAGACAAAACTGAAGCGATCACCACACTCAAGTTGGCTAGACAGTGGTTAAAGCAACAAACTAGAAATATTCCTTACATGGATGCAACCACATCTTAAGAGAATACCAAGTCTAGGGTATACACTGTAAAAGTTCTCCAAAATCAAGTCTCATCATAAATTACAGGGATTTTTGCATAAGCTCACAGAGCTCTTCCTCAAGGCAGATATTAAAATCTTCCCAAATCTGCTATCTAAGATGATTTAGGAAGATGCTGATAGTTAAATCTTTTAACTTTCGCTGAAAGCTTTCATAGCTGAATGGGTGGTATAAATCTACATAGTCCTCTATTTTCCATGAGTTAAAAACTCCTTATTTGTTTAAATTATTACAAAACTTGATCTGATACAAAAGTTTCACCACTCTAACATTCTGCCTGTGGCAGTGAATTAACTGTTGAGATGTTGGTCAGAGACTACAAATGAAATTCTAGGTGTGTTGTAAGTCAAGCTAGTATTATGAAACAGTACCCAAGGTAATTTTTCAGAGATACAGTTCCTATTAGTCTGGCAAAAACATTAAACTGGATATTTAAGTATTAATAGCATGCAAGGAAAATTTCTGCTCCAGTGAGATTTTGCCCTGTAGTGTCTACAAATAATCTAACAATCTTGCACCACTTCTGTTGACCTTTGCAGTGCACCTCATTCTGATAATACCTTTATAAAGGTGACAACCCAAAACTTTATGCTGAATTCTAGATGAAGTTTAGCTGAATGGTGTGCATGCCAGTCCCTGTACTTCTCTAAACATTCACAAATCCATGCAGCTGTTCCTTCTCCATATCCATAATTTACTAGGCAGCAATATTTATTCAAACTTGCACTAATTCAGTGCATTTTCATTTCCAGAGATGTCCAACTTAGTCTCACTTTTCCATTCTTTCAAGCATTGTGGGATTAGTAGTTCCCTTTCCCATCCAAATTCCCTATCGTATTGTTTTTATTTTTAATTTACTGCATTCTTTTAATAAGTTTTTGCTGAATTCTTATGAAGTTTTGTAATTAGTTTTAAGTACATGTTAAGATTCACTGTGTTCCTTCAGTTTCGCTATTTCTAATGCCCCATATTTTTAACATTTTAAAATGAATTATTAGATACTGTCTGTATCCCGAGTTTCAACAAGAAGTATAGAATATTTGAAGAAAAAAATTAAACCAAAGTATCTGGAGCCTGAAATAATCAGAGAGCACCATAAAAATAGATTAAGCACTTTCAATCTATTTTGGTTGCATGTGTTTTGTTTGGCTTCATGTATAGATTATTTCTCTGAAATTATTGCCATAAAATTTTTATTTAGTATAAAAATGTCAGATTTGTTTTGCTGTATGAATTTGTAGCATATTTTCAGAGAAAAAAATTAATGTTCCTTCCTTAATCATGACTTGTATTTTTTTTCACACTGCTGTAATACCTGACACTTGTTTGCATTTAATTTCTGCATTCCCAGATATAACTTTACTTCTGTAAGGAGAGTTTTTTCTCATTCTGTCCACTTGTTGCACATCTGTATTAGCTGCCGTGCTTATGTTGGTAACATTTGTAAATACATATTATCAAGTCAAGTATCTCTGAAATGATACAGGTAGACACTGAATAGTTATGATCCCAGAAATGAATTCCATTGGATGACACTGCTGTGTAAATAAATAAATAAAAGTAAGTAAATAAGTGAACAAAACATTCACATTCAAAACATGTATATTCCTTTTATTACTTCCTACTGACTTCTATAATTCTATTATTTATTCCAGGACATCAGTCTGGGTCCTATGACAATGTTGGGGAACTTGCATAATAAATTTTAGCATTTGACTCAAATTCCTGGGCAGTATCCAGGTAGGTCTTAAAAAACATCCCTTGTATCTTCTACTTTTCCCAGTGAAACTCTTGCTTCTTCCTATTTTAACTACATCCTCTTATTCCAGCTTTAAACCCCTCTGTTCCTTACAATCCAGAGAAAGTACTAGGACAACCTCTCTTCCTTCAAAGAAAATACTTTGTTCCTACTGCATTACTCCTAACTACCCACTATCAGATTTCAGACTCTACTACCACTAAATATCCTTCTGCCCTCTAACCTTTTTCCTTTTATACCTCTACTTCCTCAATATCTTCCATCAATAAAATACATATCTTTTTACTTAATCATGCTACTCCTCAGCTTACCCTCTATTCTTCTCCTGTTACTGGGCCATCTCTCATCCTATCATGACTCTATAATAGCTTTCAGCATATCTCCAACTCTGTCCTTACCACCTGTTTATGCTTCCTCCCTACACTCTCCACACATCATACCAAACCTATTTAATGACACCCCTCACCTTTATTCCAAATATAGACTGATTAACTCCATTTCAACTCAAATCAAACCAAAATTAAGAGGAAAATACTCTCCAAAAACAAATATCAATAATTCCCCAATATATTAAAATTCTTGTAGGAGGAGACATTTACCCTAACCATGGCCCTACCTATCACAATGAACATCAAGACAATTCTCTTCCTCACACTACTCTCACCCTACAATGGTCAAACGCCAACCCCGGTAATCTAACATTTACTGCCATAATTGTTAGAATCCTAAGAAATAAAACTACTGAACTAGATGCCTGGATTACACAACATAAGCTTAATATTCTCGCTGTAATTGGAGCTTGAGTTAAATCCAGCATAAACAACTTTGAAATTACATCTCCTGGCTATAGTATCATCCATAATGACTGTATAAAGAGGAAAGTTGGTGGTATTGCTGTAATATTCCCCAACAACTACCACATTTCCCCCTACAACAAGCCAATACCAAAATTCAGTTCAACAAAGCTTCTTATTACTTTCCTGTAAATAAACAATTATAAACAAATATGTATTTCTGTCCTTTATATCGTTCCTGGTGGCAATGCAGCTATACTGAAAGATATCCTAATTTGGATATCCATAACAGCTCTACAAGAAAAAGAAATACTACTAGGTGATGTGAATGTCAACTGGTTGGACATAAATTCTAACTTCCCTAGATCTAGCATTAACTTATTTGGCCTCACACAACTAATCAGTAGCCCCACACATTATATGTCAGATTCCCTTTTAGAGTGGATCCTAGTATCATACCCTAGCAAATACGCCACCACAGGTACAGTGTCAGACTCTCGGTGATCATCTCCCAGTCTATACAACCAGACATCTCATGCAGTCACTTAAACAGCATGTTTATAAAACAATACATGGCCTTTCCAAGTTTAACCCAAAAATGATTATTACTACCTTATCTATTAAGTCAAATAAAATGCAACCTCAGCTGTACTTCCAAAAGTCAAAGGTCTTCAAAAAAGATAAGTAGATAGCAAACACCAGCACCACCACCACCATGAAAAAAAAAATCTTTATTCAAAAAAAAGAGAGAGGCTTTCGCAATCACGATAAATGCAACTTCTTTCAGATCAATCAAAAAACTCATGAATATATTTTTTTTTAGTTAGTTATACCACATTATTTTTTTTTTTTTTTTTTTTAATCGTTGTGGTATAACTTTTTAAAAGTATAGTGGTCGTTACTCTGGTGTTTGCTATCTACCTTATCTATTAACTGGAACTTCCTAAAAATCCTTCCCTTAGATGATGCTGTCAATAAATTCCATACAACTTTCTTATTATCATAAAATAGCCTTGCACCTCCTAGAAGGATGAGACTAAAAACAAATGCAATTTGGATATCCAAAACAACATTAGAATTCTTATGTAGGCTAGAGAGAAAGCAAGAAAAGAATGGGAAAAATATAAAACATAATATCTGAAAACTTCATAAAGCTTAGCAATTGTACTAAAAAGCAAATAAAGACAAAAATATACTATAATAATTTTCAGAACAATAGTAAACAAACCCCTAAAAGTTCTGGACAGCTACTTATGAAATCTTGAATCCTGCCCAAAAATTCAACCCTACCCCCTCCCTAAATAACTCACCATTTGAAACCGCAATACAATTAACCTCTTATTCCATATATAGTAGAAACATCTATAACCAAGGACTCCCCCAACATCTAATCCTAACCCTGCCCAACAGCCAGTCATCTTCAGACCTGTGCAAACATCCTATATAAAACTGATTTTAAACTCAAACCATGTTCTACTTCAGCTGATGAGTTTCCAAGCAAGTACATTAAAATAGCAGATGATAGCATTGCCTATACTGTTTCAATCCTTATAAATAGGTCAGTCCAGGAATCCCACATTCTCACTCCCTAGAAAAAGTCACACATCGTCCATCTGCACAAAGGAGGAAATTCAACAGACATTATTAACTTTAGACCTATAGAAATCTTACCCCCACATCTCCAAAATACTTTTAAAAATCTATTCAAAAACAGTTGATAAAGTATCTCCTGCAGGAAGAGCCCCTAACTGCAGCACAAAATAGCATCCATCCTTCCCAAAATGCTAACACTGCACTTTTAACTTACATAGATACTGTCTGTAAAGCTAGAGATAACTGGAATATAGCCTCCTCCTTGTTTCTTGACTTGTCTAAAGCATTTGCTACAGTTTGTAACAGCCAACTTCTTCAAATGTCGTCATTAGGTCTCTCACAGCCCACTGTTCTATGGTTCAAATGGTAGCTGTTGAGTAGGTATGAGTCAGTAACACTACCCTCTCTCCTTACCTCACAGTCACCAGTGGTGTACCACAAAGCTCTAGTCTTAGTCCCCTTCTCTTTAACATTTGCACCAACACCTTCAGCACATCCACATAACTCACCTCCCTAATACAATACTCAGATGACTCCACACTCATTTGCACATCTGAGAGTTTTTTGTTTCGACTCCTAACATTGAGCAGTAATACCTTTAGATTTTCTTGGTTTTGATTTGCTATGTTGGAAGTACTTTCAGTTTGGCATTGCCTTAATAAGCCACTTTGGGGGAAGACAGTGTTTTTGTTAATATTCAAAAGCCTAGAGGGGAGAGGTGCAGACCCATCCCTGGCAAAGCAGCATGGTATGTTGACCATCTCCTTCCATGCTTACATATATTGCACCCCCTTAGAATGACACCAGAAGCTAAGCCAGTTATTAAAGTCAATCATTTTTGTTCATATGGCATTATCCTTGGAGAAGATAAAATGCTGCTCAATGCTGGGCTCATACCAGCCCGATACACATATTCCAAGAGCTCCATGATATCTCTCTTCATATAGTTTAGGGAGGCATGTCTCGGGTCATTTACTCCCACATGGACTATGACTGAGTCATATTGTTAATTGTAGTCCAATGACCTGAGTGCATGTGTAATGTGGTGGATCCTAGCCCCTGATATCAGCTGATCGTAGCTTTCTCCTTACTCAGCCTGGTGAGAGGGACATCATTGTGTATCATGATGGAGTCTCCAATGACTAGAATGTCAGATTGTGTGGTGACTTGCCTTATGGGCTTAGAGGTAGAGGATCCAGCAGATGTAGCTCTATGTGTTGATGTGCATGTTGTTTTGAAAAAGCGCATTTGGGGCTGCTGAGGGTATTGTTAAGTGTACTTTGTCTAGGAGGTCTTTGTGGTTTAGGAAGGTTACATATAAGTGCTTCAACATATGCAGCTGTATATGTCTGCCTTGAATTTTGCGTGATGGGTGAAGTGTGTGCACTACTGACAAACTTATTGACATTAGGAGTACTTTTATGTGAAAGCTTTTTTTCCAATGACATTGTGTAAATACATCTCTCACATACCATACGAGTTTGTTTGAGAATTAACTAGCTGTCAGTAAACATGAGGCAATTTCTACATTCCCTCAGTGTGCCCATATCCACCAAGCCAATAACAGAGACAGTAGGAAAGTTCACATCCATGGCAACAGATAATTTTTTATTGATTAGACAGTTGGAGTGAGAATGTCAGTCACCGTCAGGAGTATTTGGTTTGCAACTATGTGGACAGTGCTTGTCATTGTAAACTAGCAATCCTGTCTGCAACAAGGTACTGAAGAAATTTAAATTGCACTTTTACCAGAGAAATGTCACTCAAGGAGTCTGAGTCTGTGCAGAGTACAGTCAAACACTTAAGGGAAAACTAATATACACCTAGAAGATTTAAGGATGAAGCATTTGGGTAGATATTCTGAAGTTAGAAACAAATCAAGCAGTACTTACTGAAAACAAAGAATTAGCTTGTCAATAATGAGGAAAAGAGGGGATAGGAAACCCTATCCTTATGAAAAATAATGTAAGGAGTTTTAGATGAAATAGCCTGGAGTTCAGATATTCTTTTTGCCGAAGTTATAGCTACCAAGAAAACAGTCTTCCATGACGGATCTTTTGGATCACATTTGTCTGATGGTTCAAAGGGTTTCTGTGTTAAACCCTCAAGTACAGGTGTTACATCCCAAGGCGGTGATGGATCCTTTATCGGAGGTCTCAGAAGAAAAATGTCTTTCATAAAATCTTTACACAATCTAGAGGAAGCCAAGGAATAGGATTTGTTCCCTGTGTGAAAATTAGAAATTGCTGCCAACTGATGTTTAATTGTAAAGAAACTTGCTCCTTTAAAATGGGTTGTCAAAAAATGAAGAATAGCAAAAATAGGAGCAAACAAAGGATCAGTGTCCTTATTTGACACCCAAATGAAGAACCTCTTCCATTTGCTCTTGCACACTTTTTGG